>NW_013721211.1:0-321 GCF_000517525.1 Limulus polyphemus | reverse complement strand
CATCTTCTCATGTATTTCAAGTTTATTTTTTGTTTGAAGTTGTTTACCACATACAACACAACTGTATGGCTTCTCCTCAATGTGCATCTGCTCATGTTTTTTCAAGTTACTTTTACATACAAACTGTTTACCACATACTATGCAACTGTATGGCTTCTCACCAGTGTGTATCTTTTCATGAATTTGTAGACCATTGTAGCTTAAAAATCCTTTGCTACATACTACACAACTATATGGTTTCTCTCCACTATGTATCTTCTCATGTATTTCAAGTTTATTTTTTGTTCGAAGTTGTTTACCACATACAACACAACTGTATGG
>NW_013721210.1:0-321 GCF_000517525.1 Limulus polyphemus | reverse complement strand
ACAAAATATGAATAATTATAAGAACAGCTTTTAGTCGATCTGGACTAGTAACAATAATTATTGAGTATTTTACGTTTACAAAATATGAATAATTAGAAGAAGAAGAGCTTTTATTCCATCTGGACTAGTAACAATAATTATTTAGTATTTTAAAGCTTTTAGTCGATCTGGGCCAGTAACAATAACTATTGAGTATTTTACGTTACAAAATATGAATAATTGGAAGAAGAACAGCTTTTAGTCGATCTGTGCTAGTAACAATAATTATTTAGTATCTTACGTTTACAAAATATGAATAATTGGAAGAAGAAGAGTCTTTTA
>NW_013721209.1:0-321 GCF_000517525.1 Limulus polyphemus | reverse complement strand
CATCTTCAAACATCACAAACTGGTACCATGATCACACACTTCACAATTTAGATTAAAACTACATCAGCTTCAGACATCAGAAACTGGTCCCATAATCAATACTTCATAATTTAGTTTAAAGCTACATCGGCTTCAAACACGAGAAACAGGGTTTCGTGAACACACACTTCATAATTTACTTTAAAACTACAACAGTTTCAAACTCGAGAAACGGGTTTCGTGATCACACACTTCATACTTTAGTTTAAAGTTACATCTGCTTCAAACACCAGAAACTGGTCCCATGATCACACACTTCATAATTTAGTTTAAAACTACAAA
>NW_013721208.1:0-321 GCF_000517525.1 Limulus polyphemus | reverse complement strand
TGCCACTGGGGGGCAGTTAGAAAAGACCCTAATATTGAGAGTAAGCAATGAAGAGGTCTTAAATAAAGTGATAGAATAAAATGGAGAATGATTTGGAATATACTTATAACAAGATTTAAAAAAAAGCTCTAATTTGTTTATATGGAACAGAAACGATAAATTATTTGTAGTAAAAAATATCAAGTAAAATGATTGAGTTGATAAATTGTAAGTTGGAAAATAAAGTAGATGTATTAATTCTGATTGAGATATGGATAGAAAATGAATTAAATTAGTATAAGTTAGATGGATATAATTTATATTCTTGTTGTTAGTTATTAA
>NW_013721207.1:0-321 GCF_000517525.1 Limulus polyphemus | reverse complement strand
GGTACAGACATAACAGTACAATGTTCTATATCTCTAGCCACGGTACAGACACAACAGTACAATGTTCTATCATCTCTAGCCACAGTCCAGACATAACGGGTACAATGTTCTATCATCTCTAGCCACAGCCATCCAGACATAACAGTACAATGTTCTATCATCTCTAGCCACGGTACAGACATAACAGTACAATGTTCTATCATCTCTAGCCACAGCACAGACAGAACAGTACAATGTTCTATAATCTATAGCCACAGTCCAGACATAACAGTATAATGTTCTATCATCTCTAGCCACGGTACAGACATAACAGTACAATGT
>NW_013721206.1:0-321 GCF_000517525.1 Limulus polyphemus | reverse complement strand
TAATTCTACATAGGTAGGTGGTCAAAATTTGGTCTA
Organism: Limulus polyphemus; assembly: GCF_000517525.1. Lineage (NCBI taxonomy): Eukaryota > Metazoa > Arthropoda > Merostomata > Xiphosura > Limulidae > Limulus > Limulus polyphemus. The sequence continues at coordinate 285 of NW_013721206.1, read as the reverse complement.
ACCGTCTCATATCGATGTATAGGAAGTGATACTGATGGACAGTGTGTTATAGGAATTGATATGATCTTGTATTAAAAGAAAAAAATAGTGCGGGTTTGATAGAAGCCCTAACTAAGAGCCGCCCCCAGGCCAAAAATTGGCCGATGTGACCTTTGTATTCGGTGCCCCTGTAAAATTGACAAAAGCTGCTAATTTAAGTGCCGATTCTGGCGCCCTGTGTCGCCCACCTCAAGGGCCTGACCTGCTTTGACCAATAAAAATCTTCAACCAGGTACATATATAGTA
>NW_013721205.1:0-321 GCF_000517525.1 Limulus polyphemus | reverse complement strand
GATGATTTTCGGTTGATGCAAGAGGTCATTAAAGTGGGAAGTAAAGATGATTTTCGGTTGATACAAGAGGTCATTAAAGTGGGAAGTAAAGATGAAAAAGATGATTTTCGGTTGATACAAGAGGTCATTAAAGTGGGAAGTAAAGATAAAAAAGATGATTTTCGGTTGATGCAAGAGGTCATTAAAGTGGGAAGTAAAGATAAAAGATGATTTTCGGTTGATACAAGAGGCCATTAAAGTGGGAAGTAAAGATGATTTTCGGTTGATACAAGAGGCCATTAAAGTGGGAAGTAAAGATGATTTTGGTTGATGCAAGAGGTC
>NW_013721204.1:0-321 GCF_000517525.1 Limulus polyphemus | reverse complement strand
TTTTTAACCTGATTCTTGAGTGATTTTTATATGGTAAATGTGGTTTTTAACCTGATTCTTGAGTGATTTTTATATGGTAAATGTGGTTTTTAAAATATAGATAGAAATGTTTTACATATTTTGTTTCTTTACGTAAAAAATTCAGAATCTGACGTTTACAACTATATTAAGTTTTACAAAATATAAATGAAAGATAAAAAGCTGGGACTTGGGAACTAGAGGTGTGCAGCACCCCATGGTTTCAAGTACGAGGGTGCTGTGCTGTACTCGTGGTGTTAGAATAATAGTATTGATTTGCACTGTTCATGATTTACATCGCAT
>NW_013721203.1:0-321 GCF_000517525.1 Limulus polyphemus | reverse complement strand
ATCAACTTCCTCACTTCAGAATTACATTATGTTGAGGGTTATAGAGTTTATTTTACATTAACTTCCCCACTTCTGAATTACATGATGTTGAGGGTTATTGAGTTTATTTTACATCATTTTCCCCACTTCTGAGTTACATTATGTTGAGGGTTACTGAGTTTATTTTACATCAACTTCTCCACTTCTGAATTAAATTATGTTGAGGGTTATTGAGTTTATTTTACATTAACTTCCCCACTTCTGAATTACATGATGTTGAGGGTTATTGAGTTTATTTTACATCAACTTCCCCACTTCTGAATTACATTATGTTGAGGGTTG
>NW_013721202.1:0-322 GCF_000517525.1 Limulus polyphemus | reverse complement strand
GTGTAGCTTCGAGATTCGTTTGGTTCTATCTTGTTGAAGTGATTTTATATCCATAAAACCCGTGTAACTTCGAGATTCGCTTGGCTCTATTGTGTTGAAGTGATGTTATATCCCATAAAACCCGTTTAGCTTCGAGATTCGCTTGGCTCTATCGTGTTGAAGTGATGTTATATCCCATAAAACCCGTGTAACTTCGAGATTCGCTTGGCTCTATCGTGTAAAAGTGATTTTATATCCCATAAAACCCGTGTAACTTCGAGATTCTTTTGGTTCTATTGTGTTGAAGTGATTTTATATCCATAAAACCCGTGTAACTTCGAGA
>NW_013721201.1:0-322 GCF_000517525.1 Limulus polyphemus | reverse complement strand
GATCCAGGCCGGGGCTTGTGTCCAGACTGTGAACCAAGCTGTTGTTGTGGCTGTGATCCAGGCCGAGGATGGTATCCAGACTGTGAACCAGGCTGTTGTTGGAGCTGTGGCTGTGATCCAGGCCGGGGCTTGTATCCAGACTGTGAACCAAGTTGTTGTTGTGGCTGTGATCCAGGCCGAGGCTTGTAGTCAGACTGTGGTTGTAGCTGTGATCCAGGCCGGGGCTTGTGTCCAGACTGTGAACCAAGCTGTTGTTGTGGCTGCTGTGATCCAGGCCGAGGGCTTGTAGTCAGACTGTGAACCAGGCTGTGGTTGTAGCTGT
>NW_013721200.1:0-322 GCF_000517525.1 Limulus polyphemus | reverse complement strand
TGTAAAGTTAAATATAAATAGTTACTACTGAGAGATAAGAAAATCTTGAACTTCTGACCAGAGGACTACGTGTATAATGTAAAGTTAAATATAAATAGTTACTACTGAGAGATAAGAAAATCTTGAACTTCTGACCAGAGGACTACGTGTATAATGTAAAGTTAAATATAAATAGTTACTACTGGGAGATAAAAAAATCTTGAACTTCTGACCAGAGGACTACGTGTATAATGTAAAGTTAAATATAAATAGTTACTACTGAGAGATAAGAAAAATCTTGAACTTCTGACCAGAGGACTACGTGTATAATGTAAAGTTAAAT
>NW_013721199.1:0-322 GCF_000517525.1 Limulus polyphemus | reverse complement strand
CCGTCAACGTATGATCAGCAAGTAACCTGGCGATTTCTCACTGACTTCCATTATGGGTCACACAACTCTTCGTATTGTACGGAACTGTACGGGTGTTTGTGAGTCGGTGATTATTTTCGTATGACATTGGAATTTGGGAATATTTATGTTTTCGTAAGTGGCTAGTTATTTTTTATCGTCTCTATGGACATATCAGTTTTTATCTTAGCTTTTGTCTACATAATTGGTTTTAACTTTTAACAGACTGATTTCATTACATGTCATTTTACATTAGACCTTATATTACAGGAGACACTCCAGCAATAGTTACATGACACTTTAA
>NW_013721198.1:0-322 GCF_000517525.1 Limulus polyphemus | reverse complement strand
ATGCTGTACTTAGCCAGTGTGTGTCTCCCCTCATCAAATGCTGTACTTAGCCAGTGGGCAAGTAAATATTGTACTCTATTCTCTATACTGGAGTTTAACAGAAGGATATTTTAGTACTTCTTTAGAACAACTTATACACAGCGTCTAATTTTAACTTGAAACTTTATATTTTTACTACTGTACTACTTCTTCACAACTTTATATTTTAACTATTGTACCACTTTTCACAACTTTATATTTTAACTATTGTACCACTTCTTCACAACTTTATATTTTAACTATTGTACCACTTCTTTACAACTTTATATTTTAACTATTCTAC
>NW_013721197.1:0-322 GCF_000517525.1 Limulus polyphemus | reverse complement strand
AATTAACGACCCCTGGGTTGCCAATACGATAAATAAATACCCCTGGATTGCTTCTATCAATACGATATAATTAACGACCCCTGGGTTGCCAATACGATATAAATAAGACCCCTGGGTTGCTTCTACCAATACGATATAAATAAAGACCCCTGGGTTGCTTCTACCAATACGATATAAACAGAGACCCTTGGGTTGCTTCTACCAATACGATATAAATAAAGACCCCTGGGTTGTTTCAACCCTTACGATATAAATAAAGACCCCTGGGTTGCTTCTACCAATACGATATAAATAAAGACCCCTGTGTTGCTTCTACCAATAC
>NW_013721196.1:0-322 GCF_000517525.1 Limulus polyphemus | reverse complement strand
ACAAGTATTATTATTTGTATACCAAACAGAAGTAGTTGTCATCACCAAGGAGTTTTCCAAAGTAGACAAATAACAACAATTCAAGCACTGGTATTTTCAACCTGGAGAGCAACGTGTGCTGAACAGTTAGGTCCGAGTTCACCAAATAAGGGCAACATCAGATCACCCACCTTGGATCTTCAGAACAACAGCCAGGCAGACTAACTAGGTCACACCCAACCCTCTAGCTTCAGGAAACAGCGCTAGAAACCATTTTTATTAACCTTTTCCTTGAGGAGTTCAAGTAGTTTGTTTATTAACCTTTTCATCAAGTAGTTGTTTA
>NW_013721195.1:0-322 GCF_000517525.1 Limulus polyphemus | reverse complement strand
GACTTCGAAACTAGAATTGGCAAAGACAACAAAAATTGGAGTGGTGTGATGGAAAAGCATAGACAGTAACAAATAGCGACTTTTAAGCAAGTGTACTGAATACAATCTGCCAATAACCAAAACCATATTTCGACAAACTGATAAGTATAAAACCTCTTGGATGCATCTGAGGTCCAAATAGTGGTATGTGATCGTAGACTCATTAGAGTCGTGTTGAACTTTCACATATCCACCTACAGTGGAAACGCCTGAAAAGGACAAAAAGAAGCTTTCAGTACAGCTAAAATGAAATATCTCGATTCTCACGATAAACTAAAACAAG
>NW_013721194.1:0-322 GCF_000517525.1 Limulus polyphemus | reverse complement strand
GTTTCTTTCTTAGCTAATCATCTTAGAGAAGCAGCTCGAACGTTTGTTTCTTTCTCAACTAGTCATCTTAGAGAAGCAGCTCGAGCGTTTCTTTCTTAACTAGTTATCTTAGAAAAGCAGAAAGAGCCTTTGTTTCTTTCTTAACTAGTCATCTTAGAGAAGCAGCTCGAGCGGTTCTTTCTTTCTTATCTAATCATCTTAGAGAAGCAGCTCGAGCGTTTGTTTCTTTCTTAACTAGTCATCTTAGAGAAGCAGCTCGAGCGTTTGTTTCTTTCTTAACTAGTCATCTTAGAGAAGCAGCTCGAGCGTTTGTTTCTTAACT
>NW_013721193.1:0-322 GCF_000517525.1 Limulus polyphemus | reverse complement strand
TGTTCTATCTCCGATAAGATAATGTGTTCTATCTCCGATAAGATTATGTGTTCTATCTCCGATAAGACTATGTGTTTTATCTCCGATAAGATAATATGTTCTATCTCCGATAAGATAATATGTTCTATCTCCGATAAGATAATGTGTTCTATCTCCGATAAGATTATGTGTTCTATATCCGATAAGATTATGTGTTCTGTCTCCGATAAGATTATGTGTTCTATCTCCGATAAGATTATGTGTTCTATCTCCGATAAGATTATGTGTTCTATCTCCGATAAGATTATGTGTTCTATCTCCGATAAGACTATGTGTTCTATAT
>NW_013721192.1:0-322 GCF_000517525.1 Limulus polyphemus | reverse complement strand
CAACTGCAACTAAAATGGTATATAACCATGAAATGTAGACAAAATACCTTTCAGTCAGGAGGAAGTAAACTACAGGATAAAAGGTGTTTCAACTGCAACTAAAATGGTATATAACCATGAAATGTAGACAAAATACCTTTCAGTCAGGAGGAAGTAAACTACAGGATAAAAGGTGTTTCAACTACAACTAAAATGGTATATAAACATGAAATGTAGACAAAATACCTTTCAGTCAGGAGGAAGTAAACTACAGGATAAAAGGTGTTTCAACTGCAACTAAAATGGTATATAACCATGAAATGTAGACAAAATACCTTTCAGT
>NW_013721191.1:0-322 GCF_000517525.1 Limulus polyphemus | reverse complement strand
GCGTACATTGTTTAGAACTGAAGCTAATCATTTACACCTTTTAATATCTCAGAAGTGTCTGTTGGGCGATGACGTTTTTTGCACAACGATTGTAAGTTTCAAATTTCGTACAATAAACCGACTTTAGCGTGTATATTATGCATACTACAATAAACCGACATTAGCGTGTATATTATGTATACTACAATAAACCGACATTAGCGTGTATATTATGTATACTACAATAAACCGACATTAGCGTGTATATTATGTATACTACAATAAACCGACATTAGCGTGTATATTATGTATACTACAATAAACCTACTTTAGCGTGTATATT
>NW_013721190.1:0-322 GCF_000517525.1 Limulus polyphemus | reverse complement strand
CATGGATAGTTGCTAGTGTTACCTTACAATTCATTCATCTTGAATAGTAGCTAGTGTTTCCTTACAATTCATCCAGATGGGATTGAAGCTATTATTTCCTTACAATTCATTCAGCTTCGATAGTAGATAGTATTATCTTACAATTCAATAAGCTTGGATAGTAGCTAGTGTTACTTTACAATTCATTCAGCTTGGTTAATAGCTAGTATTACCTTACAATTCATCAAGATGGGATAGTTGCTTGTATTACCTTACAATTCATCCAGATGGGATAGTAGCTAGTGTTACCTGAATATTCATTCAGCTTAGATAGTAGCTAATA
>NW_013721189.1:0-322 GCF_000517525.1 Limulus polyphemus | reverse complement strand
GACCAAATTTGTTTCTATATTAAGGGGGCATCCAATTTTTTGAGGTGTCGAGTTGGGGCATGGAGCAAAATAGGTTAAGAACCACTGATATAGAAGGTAAAAGGGTCGGAAGCTCACAAGTAAAAGTATTATAACGTAGAAAAAAAAAGTTCTTGTATAATTCTACATATTAAGTTACCTACATTATGAATCTTAAAAAAATTAAAAGTTGTCTGCAGTTTGTGGAAATTTCATTTATTCACAATTAACTTCTACTTGTGTTTGGTTTTCTCATAAGAACGGACAAACGAAATGTTTAAACTAGATTTGTATGATGAATTTA
>NW_013721188.1:0-322 GCF_000517525.1 Limulus polyphemus | reverse complement strand
CTATTACAATGTATAGACCAGTTTAAATAATAACACCACCAGGGTTCATCTACTACAATGTATAGACCAATTTAAATAATAACACCACCAGGGTTCATCTATTACAATGTATAGACCAGTTTAAATAATAACACCACCAGGGTTCATCTATTACAATGTATAGACCAGTTTAAATAATAACACCACCAGGGTTCATCTATTACAATGTATAGACCAGTTTAAATAATAACACCACTAGAGTTCATCTATTACAATGTATAGACCAGTTTAAATAATAACACCACTAGGGTTCATCTATTACAATGTGTAGACCAGTTTAAAT
>NW_013721187.1:0-322 GCF_000517525.1 Limulus polyphemus | reverse complement strand
ATAAAAATACCGGGAGCAATACGGTAATAAACTATCGAGTTAATCAGTTTTAATGTCACACAATTTTAATGTCACACAAGGTAAGCTTTATAAAAATACCAGGAGCAATATGGTATAAACTATTGAGTTAATCACAAAATATATCTTGACGACCTTCAAGACGAACAGTATAGCCTTTATCGTTTTCGTCATGACGAAGGTTGGTCTTGATGTTATTCTTCATGAAGAATAACAGTCTTCATGATTTCCATCAAGTGATGTCGTTTATATTTCTCTGAAAACGTATTTGTTTAAGTTTTCGGTCAGAAATGTCAAGTAATGG
>NW_013721186.1:0-322 GCF_000517525.1 Limulus polyphemus | reverse complement strand
AAAGTCAGTAATCAGTATTGTTTAGGTGATATATTTCTCTATTTGGTTCTATTAAAGTCAGTAATCAGTATTGTTTAGGTGATATATTCCTTTCTTTGGTTCTATTAAAGTCAGTAATCAGTATTGTTTAGGTGATATATTCCCTTGTTTAGTTCTGTTGAAGTCAGTAATCAGTATTGTTTAGGTGATGTATTCCCTTGTTTAGTTCAAATATAGTCAGTAATCAGTATTGTTTAGATGATATATTCCTTTGTTTAGTTCTATTAAAGTCAGTAATCAGTATTGTTTAGATGATATATTCCTTTGTTTAGTTCTATTAAGG
>NW_013721185.1:0-322 GCF_000517525.1 Limulus polyphemus | reverse complement strand
TTTTCTAACTGCACATATACTGATTTTAGTTCAACAAAGTCAACTTATTTTTCTTGTTAAGTATATGCATTGTAACATGCCTCTTAATAATATTTACAGATGTGATCTATTTCACATATTGTGAGTTAGGACAAATACTGCAATGATGTGATTTCACAGAAAACTGTTTATTTTAGAAAAACATAACATTCAATAGTAAGAAGACTGAACGAACCTTCTCACCACATTCTTTTTTAATGAGATAGGAATACACACAAAACTTCACAAGATTAAATGTAAATACAGATTTTACAAACAGGTTACATGAATGTGTGAAAATTAA
>NW_013721184.1:0-322 GCF_000517525.1 Limulus polyphemus | reverse complement strand
GTAAGAGGTTCTGTTAGAGCATTGTGTCTAGGTAAGGTTGATGTAAGAGGTTCTGTTAGAGCATTGTGTCTAGGTAAGGTTGATGTAAGAGGTTCTGTTAGAACATTGTGTCTAGGTAAGGTTGATTGTAAGAGGTTCTGTTAGAGCATTTTGTCCAGGTAAGGTTAATGTAAGAGGTTCTGTTAGAGCATTTTGTCCAGGTAAGGTTGATGTAAGAGGTTCTGTAAGAGCATTGTGTCTAGCTAAGGTTAATGTAAGAGGTGTTAGAACATTGTGTCTACATAAGGTTGATCTAAGTGGTTCTATTGACGTAATGAAGTTA
>NW_013721183.1:0-322 GCF_000517525.1 Limulus polyphemus | reverse complement strand
ATGACTAGTGAAGTCCACATTTCTACTTTATATGTTGTGTGACAAGTGTAATGAGGAAACTGAACCATGGTTTGTTTTGTAGAGAACTGACATATTTCTTTTAATGCCGCGTAAAAGAAGAAAAAAGATTTACAGGAGAAACTTAAAAAATGCTGCCAGATACCAAACCTTTTTGTTCTTGATTTTATTACTTACTAAATTATTAATCCAATTTTTTTTTATCAAGATCACCTGAAAATGAATTCTACTTCACGGATCATTTATAGAGGACAAACTTCTATTATATACCTTAACGCGCTGAAAATAATGTTTTTTTTTTCTT
>NW_013721182.1:0-322 GCF_000517525.1 Limulus polyphemus | reverse complement strand
ATTCACTACACACTCACCTGTCATGTTGTAAAACATCTATGTATCTATTTAACTTATCCTCCATTCACTATACACTCACCTGTCATGTTGTAAAACATCTATGTATCTATCTAACTTATCCTCCATTCACTGTACACTCACCTGTCATATTGTAAAACATCTATGTATCTATATAACTTATCCTCCATTCACTATACACTCACCTGTCATGTTGTAAAACATCTATGTATCTATCTAACTTATCCTCCATTCACTGTACACTCACCTGTCATATTGTAAAACATCTATGTAGCTATATAACTTATCCTCCATTCACTATACA
>NW_013721181.1:0-322 GCF_000517525.1 Limulus polyphemus | reverse complement strand
ATTAATAATTAATAATTAATAATAATAATTAATAATTAATTATTAATAATTATTAATTCATCGTGGTAAAGGAGGGACAATGACTTTTTTTTTTTTTACAATAACATTTGCAAATATGAGGTTAAGCAGGTTCGGGATTATAATTCACTATTTAATTTCACTAGTGAATATCTTCATGTCATCTCTAAATGCCAAATATTTAACCCTGTCAAAGGCTTAGGCCTTATAGTTCTCATCAGATTGTAAACATTTTTATAAAGCAGTAGCAGCTGTATTGTCATCTCTCAAAAAGGATGTAAAAATAAAAGAAAGTGCAGAATGA
>NW_013721180.1:0-322 GCF_000517525.1 Limulus polyphemus | reverse complement strand
TTTGTAATTTAAGGTGGACAACACCGGTAGTTAACAGTATAAAAACACGATGGTAATTTAAGGTGGACAACACCGGTAGTAAACAGTATAAAAACACGTTGGTAATTTAAGGTGGACAACACCAGTAGTAAACGGTATAAAAACAAGCAGGTAATTTAAGGTGGTCAACACTGGTAGTAAACGGTATAAAAACAAGCAGGTAATTTAAGGTGGACAACACTGGTAGTAAACGGTATAAAAACAAGCAGGTAATTTAAGGTGGACAAAACCAGTAGTAAACGGTATAAAAACAAGCAGGTAATTTAAGGTGGACAACACCAGT
>NW_013721179.1:0-322 GCF_000517525.1 Limulus polyphemus | reverse complement strand
TTGTTATCTACAATCAAATTCTTACCTCTTTCAGCAATCTGTGTTTTCAATCAGCCAGCTGTAGACATATTCTTAGTGTTGCTGTATCCAGTTCCAAATCTCTATACAATGATGATGGAATATATCATTAGTGATTTTATTGATGTTTCGGAAAAAAAACAGGATTACGGTCTCACCTTCACTTCAGTGAAACTGATGGTTCAGGACATGTTGCTAAATGATGCATCAGATGGAATTCTCTGATTAAGGCAGCAAGTTGTTGGGAACTGAAGTCTCCAAGACATCCTGAAACACCATTGTTCACCATCAAACTAATGGAGCC
>NW_013721178.1:0-322 GCF_000517525.1 Limulus polyphemus | reverse complement strand
TATATATATATATATATATATATATATAGAGAGAGAGAGAGAGAGAGAGATGGGTGGGGAGAGGGTTATGCTATATTATAACGATTTTGGAGCCTCGCAACGTCGTTACAGTACATGTCGCAACGTCCGGGCATGCTCCATCTGAAGACAGTGCATCTTGAGGATAGAGGTGCAGAGTAACTTAAATTTCAAAAGGCTCTGTCGTAGGATTTTCATGTCTTGACGACACGATTAATCCCTGCATGCTTTCCATAATCTGTGTAGTGTACGAGGATGACGATTTTCCAGTCCCCGTTTCAAACATCCGAACGTACAGAAACAC
>NW_013721177.1:0-322 GCF_000517525.1 Limulus polyphemus | reverse complement strand
TTGACATTTAGAAAACAGTAAAAATAGGCTAGTTCTAAGTCATTTATGTTAAAGTTTGACATTTAGAAAACAGTAAAAATGGGCTAGTTCTAAGTCATTTACTTGAAAGTTTGACATTTAGAAAACAGTAAAAATGGGCTAGTTCTAAGTCATTTACGTGAAAGTTTGACATTTAGAAAACAGTAAAAATGGGCTAGTTCTAAGTCATTTACGTGAAAATTTGACATTTATAAAACAGTAAAAATAGGCTAGTTCTAAGTCATTTATGTTAAAGTTTGACATTTAGAAAACAGTAAAAATGGGCTAGTTCTAAGTCATTTAC
>NW_013721176.1:0-322 GCF_000517525.1 Limulus polyphemus | reverse complement strand
AGATCAGCTTCAACACTTCAACATTGGGCTTTACTGTGCCGTTAGATCTGCTTCAACACTTCATGCTTGGGCTTTACTGTGCCGTTAGATCTGTTTCAACACTTCAACATTGGGCTTTACTGTGCTGTTAGATCAGCTTCAACACTTCATGCTTGGGCTTTACTGTGCCGTTAGATCTGCTTCAACACTCCATCCTAGGATTTACTGTGCTGTTAGATCTGTTTCAACACTTCATCCTTGGGCTTTACTGTGCTGTTAGATCAGCTTCAACACTTCATGCTTGAGCTTTACTGTGCCATTAGATCTGCTTCAACACTCCATC
>NW_013721175.1:0-322 GCF_000517525.1 Limulus polyphemus | reverse complement strand
GTTATCGTTCTGTAGATGAAACCCGCCATTGTTACAATGTAAGAACTTACTCATTTATTATGAACACTTATCGTGGTGTAGATGAAACCCGTCATTTTTACAGTGTAAGAATTTACTCATTTATTATGAACACTGTTATCCTTCTGTAGATGAAACCCGTCATTGTTACAGTGTAAGAACTTACTCATTTATTATGAACACTTATCGTGGTGTAGATGAAACCCGTCATTGTTACAATGTAAGAACATAATCATTTATTATGAACACTTATCGTGCTGTAGATGAAACCCGTCATTGTTACAGTGTAAGAACTTAATCATTT
>NW_013721174.1:0-322 GCF_000517525.1 Limulus polyphemus | reverse complement strand
AGTTATAGATGTCAGGTGTACTACCTTATACTATACAGTTATAGATGTCAGGTGTACAACCTTATACTATACAGTTATACATGTCAGATGTACTACCTTACACTACACAGTTATACATGTCAGGTGTACTACCTTATACTATACACTTATAGATGTCAGGTGTACTACCTTACACTACACAGTTATACATGTAAGGTGTAATACCTTACACTACACAGTTATAGATGTCAGGTGTACTACCTTACAATATACAGTTATAGATGTCAGGTGTACTACCTTATACCATACAGTTATAGATGTCAGGTGTACAACCTTATACTAT
>NW_013721173.1:0-322 GCF_000517525.1 Limulus polyphemus | reverse complement strand
AGACGACAGACACCGTTAACCTTTAACAACGGTAGACGACAGACACTGTTAACCTTTAACAAAGGTAGACGACAGACACCGTTAACCTTTAACAAAGGTAGACGACAGACACCGTTGACCTTTAACAACGGTAGACGACAGACACCGTTGACCTTTAACAACGGTAGATAAAAAAAACAAATAGTCTTTAAATAGCAGTTTATAATATCATTTTGTAAATTGTTAATTAAACAGATATGCTTATAAACCTCTGGTTCGTATCGTAAGAGTTGACCTGTCATAATTACCAAACCCAGGAAAACAGTGTATAAAACTACAGAGG
>NW_013721172.1:0-322 GCF_000517525.1 Limulus polyphemus | reverse complement strand
TGTCAGTTGACTAATGTGCAGAAATATAGTCACATTTCTAAAGATATTAGGGCAGGTGATGATCATAATAAAAGCTGTTGTGAGTGAATGGAATTCATCTGACAATGCATTTCAATTCAAACATTTGCTATTTAAGATCGAGTTATAAACTACTATTGCTTTTTTTTTGTCTTTTACAAGCCTGTGGTTATCATGCACTTTTTCATTTTCAACTGCATTTAGGGAGTTGTCTCTTTGCTAATGACCACCATGCCAAGGACTTCTTCCTTAGCAAATGAGTGGACTATTCTGCCAAACCTCGGACTTTGGGAGCTGGCCTGAG
>NW_013721171.1:0-322 GCF_000517525.1 Limulus polyphemus | reverse complement strand
ATGCTGTTTAAAACCTACCATCTGAGGTCGTGTTACAGATGCTGAGGATATACTGTTTAAAACCTACCATCTAAGGCCGTGTTACAGATGATAAGGATATGATGTTTAAAACCTACCATCTGAGGCCGTGTTACAGATGCTGAGGATATACTGTTTAAAACCTACCATCTAAGGCCGTGTTACAGATGATAAGGATATGATGTTTAAAACCTACCATCTGAGGCCGTGTTACAGATGCTAAAGATATACTGTTTAAAACCTACCATCTGAGGCCGTGTTACATATGCTAAGGCTATGCTGTTTAAAACCTACCATCTGAGGT
>NW_013721170.1:0-322 GCF_000517525.1 Limulus polyphemus | reverse complement strand
AGACCCTTACTAACCCACTTAGAACCTTACTAACCCACTTAGAACCTTACTAACCAACTTAGACCCTTACTAACCCACTTAGAACCTTACTAACCCACTTAGAACCTTACTAACCCACTTAGAACCTTACTAACCAACTTAGAACCTTACTAACCCACTTAGAACCTTACTAACCAACTTAGAACCTTACTAACCAACTTAGACCCTTACTAACCCACTTAGAACCTTACTAACCCACTTAGAACCTTACTAACCAACTTAGAACCTTACTAACCCACTTAGAACCTTACTAACCAACTTAGAACCTTACTAACACACTTTT
>NW_013721169.1:0-322 GCF_000517525.1 Limulus polyphemus | reverse complement strand
AAATACAGATTAGGCTAGCCTTCAGTTCTTCACAAATACAGATTAGGCTAGCCTTCAGTTCTTTACAAATACAGATTAGGCTAGCCTTCAGTTCTTCACAAATACAGATTAGGCTAGCCTTCAGTTCTTTACAAATACAGATTGGGCTAGCCTTCAGTTCTTCACAAATACAGATTAGGCTAGCCTTCAGTTCTTTACAAATATAGATTAGGCTAGCCTTCAGTTCTTCCCAAATACAGATTAGGCTAGCCTTCAGTTCTTCACAAATACAGATTAGGCTAGCCTTCAGTTTCCCATAATAATTAATCATCTACCGAGCGGG
>NW_013721168.1:0-322 GCF_000517525.1 Limulus polyphemus | reverse complement strand
AATGTAAGGCAAACCATGGAAGAGAAGTGTTAATAACTAAACTCTCCACCCTCTCAACTTTAATATATTGAGTGTAAGGCAAGCCGTGGAAGAGAAGTGTTAATAACTAAACTCTCTACCCTCTCAACTGTAATTTCTTGAGTGTAAGGCAAGCCGTGGAAGAGAAGCGTTAATTTATTTATTCTCTAACTTGTGATATATATATCGTGAGTTTGTATATTTGTTGTTAAACGCAGAGTACAGAATGGGCTAGCTGTGTTGTTTCCACCACGAGTATCTGAGCCCGATTGTTAGCGTTATAAGCTCTCAGACTTACAACAAA
>NW_013721167.1:0-322 GCF_000517525.1 Limulus polyphemus | reverse complement strand
AAATAACTCCAACGCGGAATAAAATTATTATTTAATATCTACTTTCAAGTAACTGGTTGTTATCAATCATTGCAGGCTCTATGTGGCTCGTGTTCTAATCGGAATCGCACTTACCCAAACCAAAATATTAATAAAGCAATAATAAAATTAAAATAAACAAAACTTCTTTTAAAACATTGAAAAAAAAATGACTTGATACAAGTTCTAAGCACAAGAAAGATTTACGTATACTGCAGGTTTAAATATGAGGTTTCAACTATCTGCTGATGTTCCCATTCTCTCTCACTCTTCTACGTGTACTGGAAGTTAAAACAGTTACATT
>NW_013721166.1:0-322 GCF_000517525.1 Limulus polyphemus | reverse complement strand
CCTCAGTTATATTGTAATCAAAGAATAACTTTGAAAATCAGATTATTCAAACAAATTACGAACATCTAAAAGACCATGACGTCTTTTTATAAAATAAACTTCCCCTTTTGTATTGTTTTTACTCTGGGTTAGCTAAAGTTCATTTATTTAAATTTTAATGGGACATAACTTTTTTGTAAATGTTATATTGTCTGAATTTTTAGTTTTCAGACAAAATAAGCTCTATCCGATATTTTTGTATTAATTTTGCGTCAAAAATGCTCTTTATTTCATTTTCCAAAAATATTCAGATTTTCACCGAAAAGCCAAGGCTATAGCCCTT
>NW_013721165.1:0-322 GCF_000517525.1 Limulus polyphemus | reverse complement strand
AGGATCATTCATGCCTAACATGCAACTACAATAATATATAGCGAGGAAAGAACAAGAAACAGGATCATTCAGTGCCTAACATGCAACTACAATAATATATAGCGAGGAAAAGAACAAGAAACAGGATCATTCAGTGCCTAACATGCAACTACAATAATATATAGCGAGGAAAAGAACAAGAAACAGGATCATTCAGTGCCTAACATTCAACTACAATAATATATAGCGAGGAAAAGAACAAGAAACAGGATCATCCAGTGCCTAACATTCAACTACAATAATATATAGCGAGGAAAAGAACAAGAAACAGGATCATTTAGTG
>NW_013721164.1:0-322 GCF_000517525.1 Limulus polyphemus | reverse complement strand
CCAGACTGCATTACGGTTGAATACATTGTACAGTCAGCCAGACTGCATTACGGTTGAATATAATGTACAATCAGCCAGACTGCATTACGGTTGAATACAATGTACAATCAGCAAGACTGCATTACGGTTGAATACAATGTACAGTCAGCCAGACTGCATTACGGTTGAATACAATGTACGATCAGCCAGACTGTATTACGGTTGAATACAATGTACGATCAGCCAGACTGTATTACGGTTGAATACAATGTACAATGAACCAGACCGTATTACGGTTGAATGCAATGTACGATCAGCCAGACTGTATTACGGTTGAATACAA
>NW_013721163.1:0-322 GCF_000517525.1 Limulus polyphemus | reverse complement strand
ATTTTAAAAACCTACTGGACAGAAGGGAAAGAAAGCTTTAAAGTTGGTATATTATTTTAAAAAACTTACTGGACAGAAGGGAAAGCTTTAAAGTTGATATATATTTTTTCAAAAACTTACTGGACAGAAGGGAAAGCTTTAAAGTTAAAAAAACTTACTGGACAGAAAGGAAAGCTTTAAAGTTGGTATATTATTTTAAAAACCTACTGGACAGAAAGGAAAGCTTTAAAGTTGGTATATTTTTCAAAACCTACTGGACAGAAAGGAAAGCTTTAAAGTTGGTATATATTTTAAAAATCTACTGGACAGAAGGGAAAGCTTT
>NW_013721162.1:0-322 GCF_000517525.1 Limulus polyphemus | reverse complement strand
CTGATTAATCTGGCCACGGATCTTACTTCTGTGTAACAAGTGCTGTAGTACATCATACAGTTCCTGAGGTGGAAGCAAACAATTCTGTCACTATAATTTATGTAGTCTGATTAATCTGGCCACGGATCTTACTTCTGTGTAACAAGTGCTAAAGTACATCATACAGTTCCTGAGGTGAGAAGCAAACAATTCTGTCACTATAATTTATGTAGTCTGATTAATCTGGCCACGGATCTAAACTTCTGTGTAACAAGTGCTAAAGTACATCATACAGTTCCTGAGGTGAGAAGCAAACAATTCTGTCACTATAATTTATGTAGAC
>NW_013721161.1:0-322 GCF_000517525.1 Limulus polyphemus | reverse complement strand
ACAGTCACTTTCTGAAAATAACTGGGGCACTTTATAGAACACAGTCACTTTCTGAAAATAACTGGGGCACTTCATAGAACACAGTCACTTTCTGAAAATAACTGTGGCACTTTATAGAACACAGTCGCTTTCTGAAAATAACTGGGATACTTTATAGAACACAGTCACTTTCTAAAGATAACTGTGGCACTTTATAGAAGACAGTCACTTTCTGAAAATAACTGTGGCACTTTATAGAAGACAGTCACTTTCTGAAAATAACTGGGGTACTTTATAGAAGACAGTCACTTTCTGAAAATAACTGTGGCACTTTATAGAACAC
>NW_013721160.1:0-322 GCF_000517525.1 Limulus polyphemus | reverse complement strand
CTATACTTTTCTCTCTCTATCTCAGATTATCGAAAATACTATTCCATGACATCTGAGTACAGAATGAACTTTGATTATAGCCGGATTCTTAGTACCTTAAAACACGTATAAGAAATATTCTATACTTTTCTATATTTGTCTTAATCTAGGATTAATAAATATACTGCTCCATGGAATTATTAGTACTTGTTATCTTGTTTCGAAGTTTTATGAATTGTGTATTAATTTACGTAAATATTTTATAAACTGCTTATTTCTTCTGATGATTCTGTTTCGACCATTTAGAAATTAGCGCTATATGTGGATATTACTGTATTATCGT
>NW_013721159.1:0-322 GCF_000517525.1 Limulus polyphemus | reverse complement strand
GTAGACACCCAGGATTGAGACCCTGCACCACACATACATACACAGTAGACACCCAGGATTGAGACCCTGCACCACACATACACATCAAGGATTGAGACTCTACACACATAGTAGTAGACACCTCGGACTGACACCCTACGCACCCACAGTAGACACCCGAGATTGAGACCCTGCACCACACACACACACACACAGTAGACACCCAGGATTGAGACCCTGCACCACACATACATACACAGTAGACACCCAGGATTGAGACCCTGCACCACACATACATACACAGTAGACACCCAGGATTGAGACCCTGCACCACACACACACA
>NW_013721158.1:0-322 GCF_000517525.1 Limulus polyphemus | reverse complement strand
ATATATATATATATATATATATATATATAAGATGGAGGGGGGGCTGTAAAGTAGGTATAGGTAGGGAGGGGAAACATTTCGCACGCATGCAAAAGGAAACACAAGCAGTGCATTTCACTGGTTTCTGGAAATGACACTAGAGGCGCCACTGTATCAACTCTTGAACGTTGCAATCCTCACTTTAGATTACTTCTCATTCTGACAGTGGTTGTGGGTATTACAGCGCGTAACAACTCCCCAGAAATAACCTCTCTTACAATGAAATCCTTCAGTTAAGAAATGGTTACTAGGTTGTGTCGGGAAACCCACATCTTCAAGAAGC
>NW_013721157.1:0-322 GCF_000517525.1 Limulus polyphemus | reverse complement strand
AAACAAACAAGACTTAGGTCATTCCATTCCGACGTTACATCCACAACTTAGTTTCTTTCTATATTGCATCCCTGACTTAGTGTTTTTCCATCTCGACATTGCACCACTGTTTTAACTTTTTTCTACCCTAGCTTTGCATACCTCACTAAATGTTTTCTCCTTTGCTTTCTATCATATCTTACTTTTCATACTTTATCTCAGATTTCTGTTTCATGAACCAACTACCCAACTCATCATAGCGACTCCCAGATCAGTTAACAGACGAAAGAACAGTTTCTATAGACTTTCACGTATGCAAACACACAGAGAAATGTCAGAACAA
>NW_013721156.1:0-322 GCF_000517525.1 Limulus polyphemus | reverse complement strand
TATCCCCCACGTGTGTCGTGTACTAAAGATACGACATGCATCAAAGATATCCCCACATTTGACGTATATTAAAGACACGACATACATCAAAGATATTCCCACGTTTGACATCAAACATTAAAGACACAACACACAAAGATATCCCCCCACGTTTGTCGTGTATTAAAGATACGACACACATCAAAGTATCCACCCCACGTTTGTTGTACATTAAAGAAACGACACACGTCAAAGATATCCCCCACGTTTGTCGTGTACTAAAGATACGACATACATCAAAGATATCCCCCACATTTGACGTACATTAAAGACACGACATACA
>NW_013721155.1:0-322 GCF_000517525.1 Limulus polyphemus | reverse complement strand
GCTTGTCGACGTATATTTAGCTTACCAAACATGTGAATTGTTTTGTTATACAAACAATGCTCGTCCACGAATCTTTAACTCATGGAAAATCATCCTTGATATATGAATTGTTTTGTTGTACAAACAATGCTGCTAAACGTATTTTTATCTCACGGAACATTTTCCTTGACATGTGAATTGTTTTGATGTACAAATAATGCTGGTCCACCTATCTTTAGCTCACATAAAATGTTCCTTGACATATAAAGTATTTTGTTGAACAAACAATGCTGGTGCACGTATCTTTAGCTCATGAACATGTTCATTGACATGTGAATTGTTT
>NW_013721154.1:0-322 GCF_000517525.1 Limulus polyphemus | reverse complement strand
TGAGTCCTAATCTCTCTAATTCTACTGATGATACTTTTTACACAGATAATATCAATGATATGAAACGTGTCTTCTTTCATGAGGAAAGAGAAGAATAGAAAATTTGACACTATCAATGACTCTTTGAACCAACATATAAAGAGGGCTAATTACCAAATGCTGATTTGGAAATAGTCATTACTTTTATCATAAATCCATACTATCACCAAAAGACTTTGGGCAACAGTTAAAGTTAGAAAAGTTAATTCAAATAAAAATAAATAATAGATAATTGTGCTAAAATAAACAAATATGTATTTTATTAATCCTCTAAATCTTTGTT
>NW_013721153.1:0-322 GCF_000517525.1 Limulus polyphemus | reverse complement strand
TGCTCTGTTGTGGGCAAAGCACAGATAGCCCATTGGGTAGTTTTGTATTTACAAACAACCAATAACAGATAAGTAATAGTATAGAATCACCTATTATTTTTATTTTTATTGAAAATTAAACATTCCGCTGAGTATGTTTAAAGATGCTTTTAAAGTGCATTTTTCGACTTGAATTTTTGTATTTTCTAATTATTTGAATTGAATTATGCATCTTTTGTTCTGATTTCTAACACAATAAAGTTAATTTCCAGAACTATAAAGATTATACATATCCCTTGCATATTCAACCGTTAGGTATCAACGAACGTTTTGTTTTGTTTTG
>NW_013721152.1:0-322 GCF_000517525.1 Limulus polyphemus | reverse complement strand
TTATGGATAAGTGGATCGAGTTAAGTACGTTTTATAGATAAATGGATCGAGTTTAGTAAGTTTTACAGATAAGTGGATCGAGTTTAGTAAGTTTTATAGATAAGTGGATCGACTTTAGTAAGTTTTATGGATAAGTGGATCGAGTTTAGTAAGTTTTACAGATAAGTGGATCGAGTTTAGTAAGTTTTACAGATAAGTGATTCGGGTTTAGTAAGTTTTATAGAAAAGTGGGTCGAGTTTAGTAAGGTTTGTAGATAAGTGGATCGAGTTTAGTAAGTTTTACAGATAAGTGGATCGAGTTTAGTAAGTTTTACAGATAAGT
>NW_013721151.1:0-322 GCF_000517525.1 Limulus polyphemus | reverse complement strand
ATTACGAAAAACTTTCTCCTTTGGTCAAAATTAATAGTGAACCTCAATTCTTAAACTCAATTCTTGTTGAAGGCAGAGTACTATTCATCTGTGTCTGATCATTGCATATAAAGGTTAGAGCTTGGGTTAAGTAACACCTCTACAATATACTCATTGCTAGCATTTTTACCAATTACTGACTCCACTTTATAATATACAATTTTCTGTAGATTTATAGCTGTGCAAAATGAACTCATTTGTGTTTTAAACTTTACTTAAAGTAAATATATGAAAATTCTTAGGCAGTAAATATATATATATATATATATATATATATATATAT
>NW_013721150.1:0-322 GCF_000517525.1 Limulus polyphemus | reverse complement strand
CATATATATATATGTGTGTGTGAGTACATATATATGTGTGTGAATATATCTACGTATGTGTGTGTGTGTGTGTGTGTGAGTATACATATATATGTGTGAGTATATGTATGTATGTGTGTGTGTGTGTGTGAGAGTATACGTATGTGTGTGTGTGTGTGTGTGTGAGAGTATACGTATGTGTGTGTGAGTATACATATATGTATGTGTGTGAGAGTATACGTATGTGTGTGTGAGTATACATATATGTATGTGTGTGAGTGAGTAAACATGGATGTATGTGTGTGTGAGTGAGTATACATGGATGTATGTGTGTGTGAGTGAG
>NW_013721149.1:0-322 GCF_000517525.1 Limulus polyphemus | reverse complement strand
CTGTCTCCCGGTTACTAGTTACATTGTACCTAAGGTAATCCTGTCTCTCTGTTACAGTTATGTCTAAGGTCGTCCTGTCTCCCGGTTACGGTTACATTGTACCTAAGGTAATCCTGTCTCTCTGTTACAGTTATGTCTGAGGTCGTCCTGTCTCCCAGTTACGGTTACATTGTACCTAACGTAATCCTGTTTAAAGAGCTGTTATAATTATTTAGCATTCAACCAGTAATTCACTGTAAAAGTATCTGTGTCCTGAACCTACTAATTAACATATCAGGTGGATTTTGTACTTCTAGTCTAATCAGTGTAACTATATATGTGT
>NW_013721148.1:0-322 GCF_000517525.1 Limulus polyphemus | reverse complement strand
GTTTGTTCTGGAGACTTTACTTAATGTTTGTTCTGGAGACTTGTACTTAATGTTTGTTCTGGAGTCTTTAACTTAATGTTTATTCTGGAGACTTTATGTTTGTTCTGGAGACTTTACTTAATGTTTATTCTGGAGACTTTACTTTATGTTTGTTCAGGAGACTCTGACTACACACGAAACTTAAGTGTATACAATGGTGCAGAAAGATTTTATGTAGTTGTCTTAAGTAGGGGGAACAAGTAGGGGAAAGGAGTTCAATGCTATAAGTCGTGTTTGATTATCCTGTAAGAAACTTTCTTGTATGAAAGGTGTTCAATACTAT
>NW_013721147.1:0-322 GCF_000517525.1 Limulus polyphemus | reverse complement strand
ATCTGGTCTACGTCTAGCTCTATTCGACATCAGTAGAAGTGGACATGAATAGGAGGATCTGGTCTACGTCAGCTCTATTCGACATCAGTGGAAGTAGTCATGAATAGGAGGATCTGGTCTACGTCTAGCTCTATTCGACATCAGTGGAAGTGGACATGAATAGGAGGATCTGGTCTATGTCCAGTTCTATTTGACATCAGTGGAAGTGGACATGAATAGGAGGATCTGGTCTATGTCTAGCTTTACTGGACATCAGTGGAAGTAGTCATGAATAGGAGGATCTGGTCTACGTCTAGCTCTATTCGACATCAGTGGAAGTAGT
>NW_013721146.1:0-322 GCF_000517525.1 Limulus polyphemus | reverse complement strand
AATCGTTAATACTGCAACGGGAAGGTGGGTAACTTATTTTAACAGAAAAAGAACTTCGTGAATACTGCAACGGGAAGGTGGGTAACTTATTTTAACAGAAAAATAGCATCATTAATACTGCAACGGGAAGGTGAGTAGCTTACTTTAACAGAAAAATAGAATCGTTAATACTACAACGGGAAGGTGGGTAGCTTACTTTAACAGAAAAATAGTATCGTTAATACTGCAACGGGAAGGTGGGTAGCTTACTTTAACAGAAAAATAGTATCGTTAGTACTGCAACGGGAAGGTGGGTAACTTAGTTTAACAGAAAAATAGCATC
>NW_013721145.1:0-322 GCF_000517525.1 Limulus polyphemus | reverse complement strand
ATCAGACAGCAAAAGTTTTCTTCTTGAAGCTTATAAAAACTGCCCAAGTGTCTTGTTCAGTTTTAAGTAATTTTACGCATACATATGAAAATATAACACATATTTAAGATGTATCAAGTGGATCTTCAGTTCCTAACAGCCCAACCTGTTTATTTCTTTGTGTTTTTTTTAAAAACGTCAACAAAACATAAACATTTGAAGATTGGTCAAGACACCATTCTCGATTTTCAAACATTTTGTATGTAACTGCCACGCAAAAAATCAACAAAACACTCAAGAGTAGCTCAAAGTCCTCCTCAGATTTAAACAGTAAGAATAGATG
>NW_013721144.1:0-322 GCF_000517525.1 Limulus polyphemus | reverse complement strand
CGTATTTGTTGTAGAATCATTATTGTTGTACACACGTGTATTAAAATCTTCACTGTTCTCGGTATTTGTTGATAAAGCTTCACTGTTGTACGTATTCGTAGTAAAATCTCTACTGTTCTTCATATTTGTAATTGAAGCTTCACTGTCTTGCATACTAGCAGTAAAATCTCTACTGTTCTTTATATATGTTGTTGAAGCTTCACTTTTGTACATATTAGCAGTAAAATTTCCATTATTCTTCATATCTGTAATTGAAGCTTCACTTTTGTACATATTAGTAGTAAAATCTCTACTGTTCTTTATATCTGTTGTTGAAGCTTCA
>NW_013721143.1:0-322 GCF_000517525.1 Limulus polyphemus | reverse complement strand
AACAATGTTTTGTTTACTAAATACAGCGTGACGAGTACAAAGAACAATGTTTTCTTTACTAAATACCGACTAACGAATAGAAAGAACAATGGTTTCTTTACTAAATACTGACTGAAAATTACAGAGAACAATGTTTTGTTTACTAAATACAGCCCGGCGAAAACAAATAACATTGTTTTATTTACTAAACACAACGTGACGAATATGAGTAACGATGTTTTCTTCACCAAATACAACGTGACGAATACAAAGAAGAATGTTTTATTTCCTAATTAAAGCGTGACGAATACTAGGAACAATATTTTCTTTACCAAATATAGCG
>NW_013721142.1:0-322 GCF_000517525.1 Limulus polyphemus | reverse complement strand
TTACTTGGTACAACTAAAGAATGGCTAAAGGTAAGTATGGTGGATACACATGCGCTAACTAGGTGTGCATGGAGGGTACAACAACTCCACGAACACCTAGGTGTAACTATAAATTTATAACCACCATACTCATCTTTCAACAACTCCACGAATACCTAGGTGTAACTAGTTACCGAATTTGTAACCCCCATACTCATTTAGAGCTTTATTTGGTACAACAACTCCACGAACATCCTAGGTGTAACTCTAGTTACCGAATGTATAACCACCATACTCATTTTTAGCGTTATTTGGTACAACAAATTCACGAACACCTAGGTGT
>NW_013721141.1:0-322 GCF_000517525.1 Limulus polyphemus | reverse complement strand
GCATCTCTTCTCCATTGTCTATTGGAGGAAATTATTTGTTTGGCCATATGGATGACATTTCACATGTTCATCTCCCATTGCATTCGTCTGGTAGCTGTTTCTTCCTCATCGGGGTATCACCTTCCACCTGTTGCCATACTTCAAACATTGGTTAATTTTACATTGGTTTAGAGAGGCATGTTCCTTCTAGGTCATGTATTCCACTCAATGATGAGAATTGCCTGTCTGGATATACTGCTAATCTCATAAATTTCTGCATTGTATGGCTGACCATAAGTCATACAGGGGTATATTATCGGCTGCCTAGTGCCTTTGACACTCT
>NW_013721140.1:0-322 GCF_000517525.1 Limulus polyphemus | reverse complement strand
AACTTGATGTTACTCATGGTCACTACTTGGTGTTAATCATGGTCACAACTTGGTGTTACTCATGGTTACAACTTGATGTTACTCATGGTCACAATTTGATGTTACTCATGGTCACTACTTGATGTTACTCATGGTCACAACTTGATGTTACTCATGATCACAATTTGGTGTTACTCGTGGTCACAATTTGGTGTTACTCATGGTCACAATTTGGTGTTACTCGTGGTCACAATTTGGTGTTACTCGTGGTCACAATTTGGTGTTACTCATGGTCACAATTTGGTGTTACTCATGGTCACAATTTGGTGTTACTCATGGTCAC
>NW_013721139.1:0-322 GCF_000517525.1 Limulus polyphemus | reverse complement strand
CAGAAGACGATATTCTAAATATCTACTAAAACAAGAACCAATTAGTTTATTTAAACACTTGTCAACTTGTCAAGCGAATTCCCAATAATCTTACGTTCAGAACACATACCAGCAAAGTGGAAAAACAGCTTCAGTAAGCAATGCTACCTAAACCAGTTTAAGTCACCTTAAAACTACAGTTCAATAAACTTAACAAGTTCAACAGGTAAACTACTTGAAGACATGATCATCAATCACTTAACAATCATTTGATCACAATCACTGAAACAACAGTTAAAAACATAAACATGAAACTTGGGCACCTTCATTGCTACAAAACTCC
>NW_013721138.1:0-322 GCF_000517525.1 Limulus polyphemus | reverse complement strand
ATAGGATGGATAAGATGGATAAGATAGATAGGATGGATAAGATAAATAAGATGGATAAGATAGATAGGATAGATAAGATAGATAGGATAGATAAGATAGATAGGATGGATAAGATGGATAGGATGGATAAGATAGATAGGATGTATAAGATAGATAGGATGGATAAGATAGATAAGATGGATAAGATGGATAAGATGGATAGGATGGATAAGATAGATAAGATAGATAAGATAGATAGGATGGATAAGACGGATAAGATGGATAGGATGGATAAGATAGATAGGATGGATAAGATGGATAGGATGGATAAGATAGATAGGAT
>NW_013721137.1:0-322 GCF_000517525.1 Limulus polyphemus | reverse complement strand
AACTAATAGATATCACACAACGTTAAGATGAGTATACATTTAACATTAAGCCTAATCTATGGCCTACAGAAAGTTGTCTCTACATAACTGTATCCCCCCCCCCCCAGTGGCACAGTAGTATGTCTGCGGACTTACAACGTTAGAAACCGAGTTTCGATACACGTGGTGGGAAAGCACAGATAGCCCATAGTGTAGCTTTGTGCTAACTTCAAACAAACAAACATAATATTTTATTGATATTTACATAAAGGTATTTGTGTTATGATCTTAATGGATTTTTAAAGGATATATTTTTCTATTGACATTTGAACTTTGTTTTTGC
>NW_013721136.1:0-322 GCF_000517525.1 Limulus polyphemus | reverse complement strand
TACACGGAGACGCCTTGAGTGTGGTATCACGTAGCTTAAAGAAATACACGAAGACGCCTTTAGTGTGATATCACGTAGCTTAAAGAAATACACGAAGACGCCTTTACTGTGATATCACGTAGTTTAACATTAGATTTATAAGATTTCGTGTTCCTCTGAGACGCTACATTGAGCTACTAATATCCCCCCCCCAGTAAACTAGCCCTTTAATTAGTCCATCAAGCTTGGGAAGGTAAACTAGCCCTTTCGTTAGTCCATCAAGCCTGGGAAGGTAAACTAGCCCTTTCGTTAGTCCATCAAGCCTGGGAAGGTAAACTAGCCC
>NW_013721135.1:0-322 GCF_000517525.1 Limulus polyphemus | reverse complement strand
AAAGAATATTCCCCCTCTTCTCCTCCAAATGCAAAGAAAAAACAAACAAGCTAAAAACGTTATTAAAATACTAGTATCACATCAAAAAAGGTAAAAAATTCATAACCATAATTTTGAGACTTGGTTTAAATTTAATAATTTTGTTGCAACGCGGCAGACTTTTTACACAGATTTTCTCATATCGTAGTTCATTAATTATTGAAAGCTACAGACAGATATAATGTTTTTTTAAAATAATGTTGCAAAGTCTAGAACCCAGAAAGAATCTTCCCCTTTTTTCTCCTCCAAACGCAAAAAAAAACTAAAACGTTACTAAAATATT
>NW_013721134.1:0-322 GCF_000517525.1 Limulus polyphemus | reverse complement strand
CACTTTCATTTAGGAACTGTTGTTTCAAAAATTGTGTCCAGGTGGTTGACTAGTTAACTACTATTGAGTTTTATCCACACTTTCATTTAGGAACTGTTGTTCCAAAAATTGTGTCCAGGTGGTTGACTAGTTAACTACTATTGAGTTTTATCCACACTTTCATTTAGGAACTGTTGTTCCAAAAATTGTGTTCAGGTGGTTGACTAGTTAACTACTATTGAGTTTTATCCACACTTTCATTTAGGAACTGTTGTTCCAAAAATTGTGTTCAGGTGGTTGACTAGTTAACTACTATTGAGTTTTATCCACACTTTCATTTAGG
>NW_013721133.1:0-322 GCF_000517525.1 Limulus polyphemus | reverse complement strand
CGTGTCATAAGCTGATTGGCTGCCTTTCCTCTAGTCAGTAGTTCATTATTTCGGACGGAATAAACAAACATATTGTGTAGCTTCGCGGGAAAGTTCTAGAACAAACAAACGTTTTGTGTAGCCTCACGGGAAAGTTATAGAATAAACAAACATCTTGTGTAGCTTCGCAGAAAAGTTCTAGAACAAAGAAACGTTTTGTGTAGCTTCGCAGGAAAGTTCTAGAATAAACAAACGTTTTGTGTAGCTTCGCGGGAAAGTTCTAGAACAAACAAACGTTTTGTGTAGCTTCGCGGGAAAGTTCTAGAACAAACAAACGTTTTGT
>NW_013721132.1:0-322 GCF_000517525.1 Limulus polyphemus | reverse complement strand
AACTTGGAACAACTGAGCACTATCAGTTTCAGGTATAGACGTCCCAAAGTTGGAACTACTGAGCGCCATAAGTTTCAGGTATGGACGTTCCTAAGTTGGAACTACTGAGCACCATAAGTTTCAGGTATAAACGTCCCTAACTTGGAACAACTGAGCACTATCAGTTTCAGGTATAGACGTCCCTAACTTGGAACTACTGAGCACCATAAGATTTAGGTATAAACGTCCCAAAGTTGGAACTACTGAGCGCCATAAGTTTCAGGTATGGACGTTCCTAAGTTGGAACTACTGAGCACCATAAGTTTCAGGTATAAACGTCCCT
>NW_013721131.1:0-322 GCF_000517525.1 Limulus polyphemus | reverse complement strand
AATTGTTGATTAATTATAGATTAATTGTTGTTTAATTGTAGTTTTAATTGTAGTTTAATTGTTGATTAACTGTTGATTAATTATAGTTCAATTGTTGTTTGAATATAGTTTAATTGTTGTTTGAATATAGTTTAATTGTTGTTTGAATATAGTTTAATTGTTGATTAATTATAGATTAATTGTTGTTTAATTGTAGTTTAATTGTAGTTTTTAATTGTAGTTTAATTGTTGATTAACTGTTGATTAATTATAGTTTAATTGTTGTTTGAATATAGTTTAATTGTTGATTAATTATAGTTTAATTGTTGTTTAATTATAGTTT
>NW_013721130.1:0-322 GCF_000517525.1 Limulus polyphemus | reverse complement strand
AATGTGGTTCCTTATCAACGCTATAAACGGGCCAAGAAGCAACTGTGTTTACTGTATAATGTGGTTCCTTATCAACGGGTCAAGAAGCACATGTGTTTACTGTATAATGTAGTCCCTTATCAACGTTAGCAATGGGCCAAGAAGCATATGTGTTTACTGTATAATGTAGTCACTTATCAACGTTAGCAACGGGCCAAGAAGCATATGTGTTTACTGTATAATGTGGTTCCTTATCAACGTTAGCAACAGGCCAAGAAGCACATGTGTTTACTGTATAATGTGGTCCCTTATCAACGTTAGTAACGGGCCAAGAAGCACATGT
>NW_013721129.1:0-322 GCF_000517525.1 Limulus polyphemus | reverse complement strand
GTTGTACAGTTTCACTACACAATAGTTGTTTTTGTCCTTCTGAACGTGACAACGATACATGTTGGTGTTGTACAGTTTCACAATACAATAGTTGTTTTTGTCCTTCTGAACGTGACAACGATACATGTTAGTGTTGTACAGTTTCACTAAACAATAGTTGTTTTTGTCCTTCTGAACGCGACAACGATACACGTTAGTGTTGTACAGTTTCACTAAACAATAGTTGTTTTTGTCCTTCTGAACGCGACAACGATACATGTTAGTGTTGTACAGTTTCACTAAACAATAGTTGTTTTTGTCCTTCTGAACGCGACAACGATAC
>NW_013721128.1:0-322 GCF_000517525.1 Limulus polyphemus | reverse complement strand
TTGCTGTTTCTACATGTGAATACGGTGTTTTTGATATTTTTTGTGTTTAATAAGCATAAATATCACAACGAGAATCTGTTATTTGAACATCCTGCTGCTATGTTAGGTTTGTAAACATTTTCATGTGCTATGTAAAGAAACCTTTTTTGTGATTTTGGGTCATCTTCATGTTTGTTAAGAACCGAGTGTAACTAAAAAGAATTTCAGTTATTCCTGAAAGACGAGTCTTTTTGTAATTGGTTTTATGTTATATAACTTACCCATGGAAACCAGCATTGATGATGATAAAAGATGTTATAACTTATCCATGGAAACCAGCACT
>NW_013721127.1:0-322 GCF_000517525.1 Limulus polyphemus | reverse complement strand
AGTCAGACAATACCACAGGTGTACCAAGTCTTCTACTGTTACAAGTCAGACAATACCACAGGTGTACCAAGTCTTCTACAGTTACATGTCAGACAATACCACAGGTGTACCAAGTCTTCTACAGTTACATGTCAGACAATACCACAGGTGTACCAAGTCTTCTACAGTTACATGTCAGACAATACCACAGGTGTACCAAGTCTTCTACAGTTACATGTCAGACAATACCACAGGTGTACCAAGTCTTCTATAGTTACAAGTCAGACAATACCATAGGTGTACCAAGTCTTCTACAGTTACATGCCAGACAATACCACAGGTG
>NW_013721126.1:0-322 GCF_000517525.1 Limulus polyphemus | reverse complement strand
GAATGGCTCGAAAGATGTTCAGCAAAAAGAATACGGTACTTCCAATCGGGAGTATTTACCTACCTCAGATGACTCAGAGAAAGGTCACAGGAAGGGATGGAAATAAGCCATGGTGGAATGGGCTGATCACTGGGGACAGAAATGTCAACAAATGCCAGACCAAATTCAACTAGTTGTGCCTGGATACGAAGATCAAAGGAAGGAATAGCAAACCATCTGTTCCGAAAGAGCATTGCCCATCGAGGAAGACACAATCCCAGGTGGGATGCCATGGTAAGGATCGAAGCTTAATAGCATATTGTAAAGAACGTTACAAACGACG
>NW_013721125.1:0-322 GCF_000517525.1 Limulus polyphemus | reverse complement strand
TATGCATGAATCTTGTTGCCGTTTTCACGCTCTAATTCCCTTAGATATTAAGTTTAACATATCTGATGTGTAATAAAGATATACATGGTCTTGTTGCTGTTTTCACGCTCTATTTCCCTTAGATATTAAGTTTAACATAACTGGTGTGTAATAATGATATGCATGATCTTGTTGTTGTTTTCACGCTCTATTTCCCTTAGATATTAAGTTTAACATAACTGATGTGTAATAATGATATGCATGATCTTGTTGCCGTTTTCACGCTCTATTTCCCTTAGGTATTAAGTTTAACATAGCTGATGTGTAATAAAGATATGCATGA
>NW_013721124.1:0-322 GCF_000517525.1 Limulus polyphemus | reverse complement strand
ATTCTACACAATCACTTGTAGATGCTAGGGAACTAAAGTCACTGAATTTAACTTATTCTACACAATCACTTGTAGATGCTAGGGAACTTAAGTCACTGAGTTTAACTTATTCTATACAATCACTTGTAGACGCTAGGGAACTAAAGTCACTGAATTTAACTTATTCTACACAATCACTTGTAGACGCTAGGGAACTTAAGTCACTGAGTTTACCTTATTCTACACAATCACTTGTAGATGCTAGGGAACTAATGTCACTGAGTTTAACTTATTCTACACAATCACTTGTAGATGCTAGGGAACTAAAGTCACTGAGTTTAAC
>NW_013721123.1:0-322 GCF_000517525.1 Limulus polyphemus | reverse complement strand
CCACTACATGATGTTGTATGTACCAGGTAATTCACTACATGTTGTATGTACCAGGTATTCACTACATGTTGTATGTACCAGGTATTCACTACATGTTGTATGTACCAGGTATTCACTACATGTTGTATGTACCAGGTATTCACTACATGATGTTGTATGTACCAGGTATTCACTACATGATGGTTGTATGTACCAAGGTATTCACTACATGTTGTTGTATGTACACGGTATTCACTACATGTTGTTGTATGTACCAGGTATTCACTACATGATGTTGTATGTACCAGGTATTCAATACATGATGTTGTATGTACCAGGTATT
>NW_013721122.1:0-322 GCF_000517525.1 Limulus polyphemus | reverse complement strand
CTTTTGTTTTTACATAAAGATAATCAGTTATATGGTAACATTTGATTATTGAAGCCAAAGAACCTACTACACTACATGAATATCTTGTTTTTACATAAAGATAATCAGTTATATGGTAACATTTGGCTGTTGAAGCCAAAGAACCTATTACACTACATGAATCTCTTGTTTTCACATAAAGATAATCAGTTATATGGTAACATTTGATTATTGAAGCCAAAGAACCTACTACACTACATGAATCTTGTTTTTACATAAAGATAATCAGTTATATGGTAACATTTGATTATTGAAGCCAAAGAACCTACTACACTACATGAAT
>NW_013721121.1:0-322 GCF_000517525.1 Limulus polyphemus | reverse complement strand
GGAACTTGGAAGTTAAGTACGTTTGTTTGGCTTATTAGCTTTTGTTGGAACTTGGAGGTTAAGTACGTTTGTTTGGCTTATTAGCTTTTGTTGGAACTTGGAGGTTAAGTACGTTTGTTTGGCTTATTAGCTTTTGTTGGAACTTGCAGGTTAAGTACGTTTGTTTGGCTTATTAGCTTTTGTTGGAACTTGGAGGTTATGTACGTTTGTTTGGCTTATTAGCTTTTATTGGAACTTGGAAGTTAAGT
This sequence comes from Limulus polyphemus, assembly GCF_000517525.1. Taxonomy (NCBI): domain Eukaryota; kingdom Metazoa; phylum Arthropoda; class Merostomata; order Xiphosura; family Limulidae; genus Limulus; species Limulus polyphemus. Next base: position 74 of record NW_013721121.1, on the reverse strand, counting down.
ACGTTTGTTTGGCTTATTAGCTTTTGTTGGAACTTGGAGGTTAAGTACGTTTGTTTGGCTTATTAGATTTTATT
>NW_013721120.1:0-322 GCF_000517525.1 Limulus polyphemus | reverse complement strand
CCCTGTCGTCTTTGTAGTGACTGATGGTTACATATATGTCGACTGATCCGAATTCCCTGTTGTCTTTGTAGTAACTAAAGGTTACATATATGTCGACTGATCTGAATTCACTGCTGTCTTTTTAGTGACCGATGGTTGCATGTATGACAACTGATCTGAATTCACTGCTGTCTTTCTAGTGACTGATGGTTGCATGTATGACAACTGATCTGAATTCTCTGCTTTGTAGTGGCTAATGGTTGCATATATGGTGGCTGATTTGATTTCCCTGTTGTCTTTGTAGTGACTAAAGGTTACATATATGTCGACTGATCTTAAATCA
>NW_013721119.1:0-322 GCF_000517525.1 Limulus polyphemus | reverse complement strand
ACTCCCTCTCTTGCAACCTGTTGGATAGTAAAATAACGAATCTAGTCACTACAGGTATTGCCTTTTGCAAAGTGGGAATACCTCACACACCCAAATAATGTCACATTGCCTTACTTGATAGTTCTTTCAGACACTTGTCAACAAAAATATCATTGCAATCCGTAGAGCTTATAATGACACGTGATTTCCCTGTGTATATAATTCAGGTTATCTGCATAGTCAGTCGAGATCTCTGTGGGTCCCTCTTAAACTCAGCCCAGTTATTAGCTCTGTTCTTGAATGGATTAGAAATTGATGCAACTTGGCCACAACTGTATCCAAC
>NW_013721118.1:0-322 GCF_000517525.1 Limulus polyphemus | reverse complement strand
TAGAAAATAATATTGGAAAAATATTGACTCACTGGTTGTTTTTTTCTCTTTACTCACATTATACAAAATTTAAAAAGCGTTTCCTATTTGCTGCAGTGAAAGTAGTAAATGATATGAATAAAGTATATTTAAATATCTAAAAATGCGTAATTTCTACGACTTTATATATATATATCTTGGGTGAGAATATATTGATGTATTTAATAATACATTCTGGATGACATTTCACAATTACAACATTTTTTATCTTGAAAAATATCACAGCCTTCATCAGAATATTTAACTTACAAATTAGAATCGCAAACATATTAATACGATTAAA
>NW_013721117.1:0-322 GCF_000517525.1 Limulus polyphemus | reverse complement strand
AACCTTAGTGACTCACTAATAACTTCATGAACTGAACCAGAGATAGAACCTTAGTAACTCACTAATAACTTCATGAACTGAACCAGAGATAGAACCTTAGTGACTCACTAATAACTTCATGAACTGAACCAGAGATAGAACCTTAGTGACTCACTAATAACTTCATGAACTGAACCAGAGATAGAACTTTAGTGACTCACTAATAACTTCATGAACTGAACCAGAGATAGAACCTTAGTAACTCACTAATAACTTCATGAACTGAACCAGAGATAGAACCTTAGTGACTCACTAATAACTTCATGAACTGAACCAGAGATAG
>NW_013721116.1:0-322 GCF_000517525.1 Limulus polyphemus | reverse complement strand
GGTTGAAGAATGACGTAGTTATAGAATCTTTTTCATAACGACGTACATTTTCCATATTTTCTACCAATCATGGGAAAAACACGCTTAAAACGAAAACTAATTAGACAGGACAGACCACGTACGATTGAAAACTTGTAAAATTAAGGTTAATAATGACATACACGAAGGACAGGTGTGTTTCTAAAAGTAACTATTCCTGTTTATATGCTAATTCTTGAAAGTTCCTCTCGACTAGATTGGGTGTTTAGTGTTTAGAAATGCGATAACGCTATTTCTATTACAAGTACAATTACAGTCGAACTCCGTGTATTTGTAATGCTTA
>NW_013721115.1:0-322 GCF_000517525.1 Limulus polyphemus | reverse complement strand
GTGACGTTGTGTTCCAAGCCTTACTTTATAAAATTATTATACCAGGTGAGGTTGTGTTCCAAGTCTTTGTTTATAAAATTATTAAACCAGGTAACGTGTTTTTCCAAGTCTTTGTTTATAAAATTATTATAACATGTGACATCGTGTTCCAAGTCTTTGTTTATAAAATTATTATAACAGGTAAAGTTGTGTTCCATGTCTTTGTTTAGGAAATTATTATAACAGATGACGTTGTGTTCCAAGTCTTTGTTTATAAAATTATTTTAACAGGTGACGTTGTGTTCCAAGTCTTTCTTTATAAAATTATTATACCAGTAACGTT
>NW_013721114.1:0-322 GCF_000517525.1 Limulus polyphemus | reverse complement strand
TGTTCAAGTACATTGACCTACTGCTACAGCCTGAACCAGTCGATACAACAACTTGTGTGTTTTATGTTCAAGTACATTGACCTACTGCTACAGCCGGAACCAGTCGATGCAACAACATCTGTGTTTTATGTTCAAGTAAATTAACCTACTGCTAAGCCGGAACCAGTCGATACAACAACATGTGTGTTTTATGTTCAAGTACATTGACCTACTGCTACAGCCGGATCCAGTCGATGCAACAACATGTGTGTTTTATGTTCAAGTACATTGACCTACTGTTACAACCGGAACTAGTCGATATAACAACATCTGTGTTTTATGT
>NW_013721113.1:0-322 GCF_000517525.1 Limulus polyphemus | reverse complement strand
CATGATCTCTAAACATATGCATGACATCTAAACATATGCATGATCTCTAAACATATACATGATCTCTAAACATATACATGATCTCTAAACATATGCATGACATCTAAACATATGCATGATCTCTAAACATATGTATGCTACGTGATCTCTAAACGTATGCATGCTACGTGATCTCTAAACATATGTATGATCTCTAAACATATGCATGATCTCTAAACATATGCATGATCTCTAAACATATGTATGATCTCTAAACATATGCATGATCTCTAAACATATGTATGATCTCTAAACATATGCATGATCTCTAAACATATGCATG
>NW_013721112.1:0-322 GCF_000517525.1 Limulus polyphemus | reverse complement strand
GAGCCATCTATTCCTATAGAGATAGTCACATCGTTTCAGGTAATCAGTAAAATGGGTCATCTATTCTTATAGAGATAGTCACATCGTTTCAGGTAATCAGTAAAATGGGCCATCTATTCCTATAGAGATAGTCAAATCGTTTCAGGTAATCAGTAAAATGGGTCATCTATTCTTATAGAGATAGTCACATCGTTTCAGGTAATCGGTAAAATGGGTCATCTATTCCTATAGAGATAGTCACATCGTTTCAGGTAATCAGTAAAATGGGTCATCTATTCCTATAGAGATAGTCACATCGTTTCAGGTAATCAGTAAAATGGGT
>NW_013721111.1:0-322 GCF_000517525.1 Limulus polyphemus | reverse complement strand
AAATGTAATAATGCACGTTACGTAGGGCGTGATCTAAAACAGCAGTAAAGGAAATACTTCACGTTACGTAGGGCGTGATCTAAAAACAACAGTAAATGAAATACTTCACGTTACGTAGGGCGTGATCTAAAAACAGCAGTAAATGAAATACTTCACGTTACGTAGGGCGTGATCTAAAAACAGCAGTAAATGTTATACTTCACGTTACGTAGGGTGTGATCTAAAAACAGCAGTAAATGTAATACTTCACGTTACGTAGGGCGTGATCTAAAAACAGCAATAAATGAAATACTTCACGTTACGTAGGGCATGATCTAAAAAC
>NW_013721110.1:0-322 GCF_000517525.1 Limulus polyphemus | reverse complement strand
GACACTTGAGAAGTTTGTATGCATACTCTACAGCCCAAAGACCCCCCCCCCCACACACACACACAAAATACAGAGGTGAAGAACTGTCATCTACTCAAACAACTTTTGAGACAATACATATTGACAGCACATTAGGTTCTAGTGACACATGCTGATGATCCAATGAAAGATTTACCATTCCCAACACAGTATGGGTGGATAGATGACGACGTAAAACTGGCTCTAGTACGGTCTACTGAACCTCCAGCACACCTGTAAAGCGTTCTTGGCATAATAGATGCAGGTTAACAAGATGCACCTGTGTTTTTAAAATGCCCAACAC
>NW_013721109.1:0-322 GCF_000517525.1 Limulus polyphemus | reverse complement strand
ATTGAGTGTAGGAGGTCAATAGTAATGTTGACCGAATGGACTCTAGATTGAGTATAGAACGTTAATAGTAATGTTGACTGAATGGACTCTGGATTGAGTGTAGGAGGTCAATAGTATTGTTGACCGAATGGACTCTAGATTGAGTATAGAACGTTAATAGTAATGTTGACTGAATGGACTCTAGATTGAGTATAGAACGTTAATAGTAATGTTGACTGAATGGACTCTAGATTGAGTATAGAACGTTAATAATAATGTTGACTGAATGGACTCTGGATTGAGTGTAGGAGGTCAATAGTAATGTTGACCGAATGGACTCTAG
>NW_013721108.1:0-322 GCF_000517525.1 Limulus polyphemus | reverse complement strand
TTATTGGCCAGAACGAGGATAACTGATGAAAAGTTACTGCTGCCAACACGTCTGTCTTAACCGAAGAACAGTATTGATCATCAGGCTTATAACATACTCATAACTTAAGCATGGGGCGTGATCAGTGATACATAACAGGATCGAACCTTAGAGCTCTCGATCCGCAGTCCAGCTATCTAACTACTTTAAAAAGTTCGGCCCATGTGTAAAAATGAATGAACAAATGTTTTCTCACAAGAACAGTGTCTACTGTATTTAAATTAATATGTATCCTCAAAGTAAAACTTAAATAACGCTTTATTATTTATGATACTTTAAAAAA
>NW_013721107.1:0-322 GCF_000517525.1 Limulus polyphemus | reverse complement strand
AACAGACACTACTATAGTATTTATATAGATTTATGGTTAAGCTACTAAAGCTATCTGCTACCGTCCCTAATTTTGAACAACTAACCAGAGAGAAGGCAGCCAATCAACAGCAAAAATAACACCCACCATTCACGCTGAAGGACTCACTATCACTCTTATAACACACCTACAGCTTAAAGTGCGGGGAATAGTTTGTAGTATCGCACGGTTTTGAACCAAGCTCACCAGCTTTAAAAAATTGAAAGCTCTACCCCAGGGCCAATCCGCGCCCTCCTGAAAAATGGCAGTACCACGAAACTACACCTAATAACACAGTTTCTAC
>NW_013721106.1:0-322 GCF_000517525.1 Limulus polyphemus | reverse complement strand
ATTTGAACATGTAAATGTTTTAACGCATTATAATAGTTTCATGAATTCGTTTTCTGCTCGTAATGATTTACCTAGAACTGTCAAGGTAAAATTGTTGCTTTATTGTGTTAGTGTCAAGTTAACAATGTCGCTTTATTGTGTCACTGTCAAGTTAACAATGTCGCTTTATTGTGTCACTGTCAAATTAAGAATGTCGCTTTATTGTCTCACTGTCAAGTCAACAATGTTGCTTTATTGTGTTACTGTCAAGTTAACAATGTCACTTTATTGTGCCACTCACGTAATTTAATTTCCTGCTGGACAATTCGTTTCAAATAGTTCA
>NW_013721105.1:0-322 GCF_000517525.1 Limulus polyphemus | reverse complement strand
TTCACCGTTAGGTCACGGTATTTCTACATTCGGTAGTCACCGTTAGGTCACGGTATCTCCACATTCGGTAGTCACAGTTAGGTCACGGTATCTCTACATTCGGTAGTCATCGTTAGGTCACGGTATCTCCACATTCGGTAGTCACCGTTAGGTCACGGTATCTCCACATTCGGTAGTTCACCGTTAGGTCACGGTATCTCCACATTCGGTAGTCATCGTTAGGTCACGGTATCGCCACATTCGGTAGTCATAGTTAGGTCACGGTATTTCTACATTCGGTAGTCATCGTTAGGTCACGGTATCGCCACATTCGGTAGTCATC
>NW_013721104.1:0-322 GCF_000517525.1 Limulus polyphemus | reverse complement strand
ATACTTACTGACATAAATATAAACAATACTACAGACAAGTAACCCGACAGTTTCTTGTCTGTAGTATTATTTATATTTACTGACAGTTACTTGTCTGTAGTATTGTTTATATTTACTGACAGTTACTTGTCTGTAGTATTGTTTATATTTACTGATAGTAACTTCGCTGTAGTATTGTTTATATTTACTGACAGTTACTTGTCAGTAGTATTGTAATATTTAATTGTGTTTTTATTTTATTTACAGACTGATCCTCATCCTACTCTAAAGGAACTTTCAAAAATTGCCATTCTAGCAGATTGTACACTGATGCTAGCGTGGA
>NW_013721103.1:0-322 GCF_000517525.1 Limulus polyphemus | reverse complement strand
AAAATTAGCCAGTTACTATGAGTCTCTACGTTACTGACTACAGAACATTAACTAGTCACATCATGTCTCTACGTTACTGTCTACACAACATTAACTAGTCACATCGTGCCTCTATGTTACTGTCTACACAACATTAACTAGTTACATCGTGTCTCTACGTTACTGTCTACACAACATTAACTAGTCACATCGTGTCTCAACATTACTGTCAACACAACATTAACTAGTCACATCGGGTCTCTACGTTACTGTCTACACAACATTAACTAGTCACATCGTGTCTCTACGTTACTGTCTACACAACATTAACTAGTCACATCGT
>NW_013721102.1:0-322 GCF_000517525.1 Limulus polyphemus | reverse complement strand
TGATTGTTTTATTGTGATCGGGAGAGGAGTGAGTCATGTTGGAGTTAATCAAAGGTAGTGATTGTTTTATAGTGATCGGGAGAGGAGTGAGTCATGTTGGAGTTAATCAAAAGTAGTGGTTGTTTTATAGTGATCGGAAGAGGAGTGAATCTTGTTGGAGTTAATCAAAGGTAGTGATTGTTTTATAGTGATCGGGAGAGGAGTGAATCGTGTTGGAGTTATACGATAAAATATATTTTTCGTTGAAAACAAATGTGTATATTTTACTCCATCATTTTATTATGTGATAGATAAAGTCAAGTCAATTTCAATACGTTTAATC
>NW_013721101.1:0-322 GCF_000517525.1 Limulus polyphemus | reverse complement strand
TAGGGTGAACAGTATCTGCCAAAAATATTGAAATAAAAGAATAGGGTGAACAGTATCCGTTTTTTTCTTATATTTTTAATTGAAGAAGGATGATGTTTTGAGCTAGTGCTCTTCGTCGTGAGATCGTACAGCTTACAACAAAAGCGCATGCGCAGAATTTTAAAGAAATTGCGTGCGTAGTAATTTCACTCTCAACATTTTAACTACTACGCACACAAATTCTTTGAACTCTACACATGCGCTTTTTGTTGTAAGCAACATTCTAAATACTACGCATGCATTTTTTTTTAATTACTGCACATGCGCTTTTGTTGTAAAAGCT
>NW_013721100.1:0-322 GCF_000517525.1 Limulus polyphemus | reverse complement strand
ATTAAACCAACGGGTTAAACAGTTACTATTATGTGCAGAAATTCAGCTGTCAAAATTATTTGTCGTGTAATGTGGAATCATTAGTTTTCATCTGAGGTTAAAAAGATTGAGTAAAACCGATCTCTACTAGGAGTGTAGATTCCTTGCTACGATAAATGATTTTTAATTTCCTTATGGACAAATGATTTATATCGATACTTCACACATGCACGTACACCGTTTCAAAGAAATGTTTGTGGTGATGTTATGACATGTCGTAGCTCGAAGCATTGCCAGGAAGATATAAGATTGCTTGAAAGTTCAAGTGAGAAAGTTCAATAAA
>NW_013721099.1:0-322 GCF_000517525.1 Limulus polyphemus | reverse complement strand
GGCTAAGTCAACATAGACCTACAAACTCTACACTTCCATTCTTACAGTGAAGCAATAATAGATGTTACACTCTAGAGAAAACAAGGTTAAGTCAGCGTAGACCTACAAACTCTACACTTCCATTCTTAGAGTGAAGCAATAATAAATGTTACACTTTAGAGAAAACAAAGCTAAGTCAGCGTAGACCTACAAACTCTACACTTCCATTCTTACAGTGAAGCAATAATAAATGTTACACTCTAGGGAAAACAAGGCTAAATCAGCGTAGACCTACAAACTCTACACTTCCAATCTGACAGTGAAGCAATAATAAATGTTACAC
>NW_013721098.1:0-322 GCF_000517525.1 Limulus polyphemus | reverse complement strand
GTGCATAGTGAAGAGAAATACAGTCGGTTGGTTGTGCATAGTGAAGAGAAATACAGTCGGTTGGTTGTGCATAGTGAAGAGAAATACAGTCGGTTGGTTGAACATAGTGAAGAGAAATACAGTCGGTTGGTTGTGCATAGTGAAGAGGAATACAGTCGGTTGGTGGTATACAGTGAAGAGGAATACAGTCGGTTGGTGGTATACAGTGAAGAGGAATACAGTCGGTTGGTGGTATACAGTGAAGAGGAATACAGTCGGTTGGTGGTATACAGTGAAGAGGAATACAGTCGGTTGGTGGTATACAGTGAAGAGGAATACAGTC
>NW_013721097.1:0-322 GCF_000517525.1 Limulus polyphemus | reverse complement strand
AGTCGGAAAGAATTTACGGAAAAATTAACTAACGACTGGAGACATAACAACTGTAAAAAAGTGTTTCACAATTTATGTGAATGAGTATGTTATAATAGTCGGGATCAGATTAAGGTGGAGCCTATTGAGGCTGTAGCCCCAGGCCCGGGCTAAAAAGGCCTGTTATAAAAAAGACCCTTTTTCATTTTTTTTAGAAAAATGCTTAATAAAAATCATTCAATCGAATATACCTATTTTTATAGAGAGAGTTTGTGTGTGATGTGGGTAGGCGTATGTATGCTGTAGAGTACAGATATTTGATTGGTTTGATATTGTTACGTCT
>NW_013721096.1:0-322 GCF_000517525.1 Limulus polyphemus | reverse complement strand
GATTCCTGGGTTAAGTATCCATGGTGGAATAGTATCTGACTCCTGGGTTAAGTATCTAAGTTAGAACAGTATCTGATTCCTGGGTTAAGTATGAATGGTAGAACAGTATCTGATTCCTGGGTTAAGTATCTATGGTGGAACAGTATCTGATTCCTGGGTTAAGTATCTATGGTGGAACAGTATCTGATTCCTGGGTTAAGTATCTATGGTGGAACAGTATCTGATTCCTGGGTTAAGTATCTAAAGTAGAACAGTATCTGATTCCTGAGTTAAGTATGAATGGTAGAACAGTATCTGATTCCTGGGTTAAGTATCTAAAGTA
>NW_013721095.1:0-322 GCF_000517525.1 Limulus polyphemus | reverse complement strand
ACTAATTGCTGAATTTTTACGTATATAAACAAGTGCTGACTATACTTTCTATTCGATATGTTTACTTACTAACTAATCGCTGCAATCTTTACCTACATAAACAAGTGTTGACTATAATTTCTATCCGGTATGTTTACTTACTAACTTATTGCTGTAATCTTTACGAACATAAACAAGTGCTGACCATACTTTCTATCCCGTATGTTTACTTACTAATTGATTGCTGTAATCTTTATCTACATAAACAAGTGCTAACTATACTTTCTATCCGGTATGTTTACTTACTAACTGATTTCTGAAAGCTTTACGTACATAAACAAGT
>NW_013721094.1:0-322 GCF_000517525.1 Limulus polyphemus | reverse complement strand
AAATTCCAAAACAAACAAACAAACAGTTGTAAATAAATATATTTTTCTTGAAAGTATGTCACATCAGTAGTGAGGAAAATGAACATCTATTAATTAAAATGAAAATACCATTCCCTCTTGAAATGGTTACTCTTGTTCCCAGAGCTCATTTCACATAGCTCAGCTTAGAACGAGAGTGTCATCTGATGTCACTGCTGATCTCTACTCTTTCTCACACGTCGTCAATTTCAATTCCCATGTAACTTACTTCATAATGTGTGAAATATTATCAATATCCTGATCTGCACATTACTTTTCTGTATGAGTTACTTTCCTTTAAAGG
>NW_013721093.1:0-322 GCF_000517525.1 Limulus polyphemus | reverse complement strand
GTTGTTGGTTTATAGTAAAGACCCACTGTTGGGTAATTACCCAGTGTTTTATCGGGAGAAGAACGAAGGAAAGAAGTACAAACTGTAACATTAAACTTTGTGTCGAAATTTGCAACTAACACAGGAAATGACAAGTTAAAAACGTTTATAAAATCGATAGATAACACCATCTACCGGTGGATTAGTTTCCCAGAATATTTGTTTCCTTCAAGTTTTAACGGAATAATCATTCCAGCGACGTATGCAGTTAATAATAGTTTCAGTCAGCTTGAACGTTTTTCTGTTTTTTTTTTATCGAGAGAGAGTGTGTGTGTGTGTGGGG
>NW_013721092.1:0-322 GCF_000517525.1 Limulus polyphemus | reverse complement strand
TCCTTGAACAGAGCTGATGGAAACAATTCCTAGTGACTAATTCCCTGAACAGAGCTGATGGAAACAATTCCTGTAATTAATTCCTTGAATAGAGCTGATGGAAACAATTCCTGTAATTAATTCCTTGAACAGAGCTGATAGAAACAATTCCTGTAATTAAGTCCCTGAACAGAGCTGGTAGAATCAATTCCTGTAATTAATTCCCTGAACAGAGCTGATGGAAACAATTCCTGTGACTAATTCCTTGAACAGAGCTGATGGAAACAATTCCTGTAATTAATTCCTTGAACAAAGCTGATGGAAACAATTCCTTTAATTAATT
>NW_013721091.1:0-322 GCF_000517525.1 Limulus polyphemus | reverse complement strand
CCCAAAATTTAATTAAGCACTCAAAGGGTTAATACTTGCATATTCCCAAAAAAATTTTTAAATGATTTACAAAAAAATACAAAATTTTTAACATTTTTGAAATTTAAAATACAAGACTTCAATACAAACTCCTATACCAAAAATTTACTTGCAGATATTTACAAGTGATATTTGACAGTATTATTTTTCTTTTCATATTGCAATTTGAGAACAGTTGAAAAGATTATTTAAAAATATTTTATCACATTACAATCCTGCAGCCATTACTAATATTTCTATCTTTTAAATAAATGGAATAAAGTATATATATAATATCCAAACA
>NW_013721090.1:0-322 GCF_000517525.1 Limulus polyphemus | reverse complement strand
AAGTTACATCATTAAGACACTTAAACCATTGTAACTACAGTTGGACAGGCCTGTTTACCTTCCTACATCATTAAGACGGAAGGTAAACAGGCCTGTCCAACTGTAGTTACAATGGTTTAAGTTATATCATTAAGAAGGAAGGTAAACAGGCCTGTCCAACTGTAGTTACAATGAAATATTCAATCTTATCATGGAGACAGTGTAACAGTAAAATAAAATGTTAAGATAAATCAATAAATGAATCAGTCTGTAAGAAAAAATCAACTCTCAATAAATACATCTACTAATGTAACTAATTAAACTTAGTGAATCTATACTATAA
>NW_013721089.1:0-322 GCF_000517525.1 Limulus polyphemus | reverse complement strand
GGAATGTTTCTTTAGTGTTGAAAAGCTGATTGTTAACATCCCAGTGCTTGATTTGTAGCCTTAACGTTGATGTGTAACAACGGAATGTTTCTTTAGTGTTGATAAAGCTGATTGTTATCATCTCAGTGCTTGATTTGTAGCCTTAACGTTGATGTGTGACAACGGAATGTTTCTTTAGTGTTGATAAAGCTGATTATTAACACCCCAGTGCTTGATTTGTAGCCTTAACGTTGATGTGTAACAACGGAATGTTTCTTTAGTGTTGATAAAGCTGATTATTAACATCCCAGAGCTTGATTTGTAGCCTTAACGTAGATGTGTA
>NW_013721088.1:0-322 GCF_000517525.1 Limulus polyphemus | reverse complement strand
TTTAGTTAGTCAGAAGGGGAAAGCTTCCTCACAGACTCTATCCTTTGTGTGACTCTCCGCTATCATTTCTTAGTACCTCCCCAACCGTTCACTTTGAAAATCCTTTATCCGCGCCTGGAGGTACCAAAATTTCAAAATAAATTAACGTATGAAGAAATTGATTGCAACAAAGAAATTTCACCACTCATCATTTTGATTTTGTCTTAGCTTATGAGAGATATAATATTCTGGAAGACAAGAAATGTTCACAAAGCTAGCTCATGTGACTGAAAGAAGAACTGATATCTCAGCCTTAAGGGTGTTGGTGATTTTAAGTAACTTG
>NW_013721087.1:0-322 GCF_000517525.1 Limulus polyphemus | reverse complement strand
CTGATAATATATTGTATTAGTACAAGATAATCAAAACTGATAATATACAAGATAATCAAAACTGATAATATATGTATTAGTACAAGATAATCAAAACTGATAATATATGTATTAGTACAAGATAATCAAAACTGATAATATACTGTATTAGTACAAGATAATCAAAACTGATTAAACTAAGTTTCTTATGATTGGATGCAAATGAAGATTTTCTGGCCTTACGCGTGTATGTTTTTGCATTTCCAATGTCCAAGGGCTGTCATGAACAATAAGTTCTTACTTGAATTATCTTGCCCTCCTAACATTTACTATTTCATGACAT
>NW_013721086.1:0-322 GCF_000517525.1 Limulus polyphemus | reverse complement strand
ATATTCCATCATGCTATTATTATTCCATGTTTTTATATTCAATTATACTACTATTATTTCAAGTTTTATATTCCATCATACTACTATTATTCCATGTGTTTATATTCCATCATGCTTTTATTATTTCATGTCTTTTATTACATCATTCTACTATTATTTCAAGTTTTTTATATTCCATCATGCTATTATTATTCCATGTTTTTATATTCCATCATGCTACTATTATTTTAAGTTTTTATATTCCATCATGTTACTATTATTCCATGTTTTTATATTCCATCATTCTATTATTATTCCATGTTTTTATATTCCATCATACTAC
>NW_013721085.1:0-322 GCF_000517525.1 Limulus polyphemus | reverse complement strand
TTTTTTCCATCACGTTGTCACCCTCTTATATATACCAGACTACTCTAATCTAGTAATCTCCCGACAATTCCCGAAAGTTCGAGAGAACGTGTCACGTGACCTCGCTGACGCAACAATAATCTCTTTCAACAAGGAAGTATGCCTTACCTCAATTTTTAAAATAAAAAACATTATGGCTTCACGTAGCCATTGATTTTGATAGTGAAAATTCTACTTTTCTAATACTATTGGTCGATGGACTCTAACTTGAAAGTTACCGTATTTTTCAGTGTATAAGATGCACTTTTTTACCCCAAAATTCGATGTCAAAATCGGCTTGTGT
>NW_013721084.1:0-322 GCF_000517525.1 Limulus polyphemus | reverse complement strand
TACTTGGTAGAGCTAGAAATGAAAGTTTAAAGTATGATCAATGTATGGAGCAATTGCTGGTATAGTTAGAAATGAAACTTTAAAGTATGATCAATGTATGGAATGATTGCTGGTAGAGTTAGAAATGAAACTTTAAAGTATGATCAATGTATGGAGCGATTGCAGGTACAGCTAGAAATGAAACGTTAAAGTATGATCAATGTATGGAGCGATTGCTGGTACAGTTAGAAATGAAACGTTAAAGTATGATCAATGTATGGAGCGATTGCTGGTACAGCTAGAAATGAAACATTAAAGTATGATCAATGTATGGAACGATTGC
>NW_013721083.1:0-322 GCF_000517525.1 Limulus polyphemus | reverse complement strand
TATCTCCCTATAAATGCTAAAAAATGTACTTTCGCTAACCCAGAGTAACAACAATCCAAAAGGTGGAGTTTATATGATAAAAAGACTACATGGCCTTTTATAGTTGAATTTTGTTTGAATGATATTATTCTTAAAGCTCTTCTTTGTGTATAATATAATTGAAGCAAAAAAACAACAACAATAAAATCGACACTATCCGAAAATTTGATAAGAGATGCTGAAATAACTATTAGGGATTTTGATAAAAGGATCTCTATTTTGAAAGTCTTACATCTAGGGCATCTTTTTGTTGAAATATGAAGAAAATCTATTTTTTTCAAAC
>NW_013721082.1:0-322 GCF_000517525.1 Limulus polyphemus | reverse complement strand
TATATATATATATATATATATATATATATATATATAGCTTTAAAAAGAACGGAGATACTGCTATTTTATACTACTTAACATTGAAGTTGAATAACTCAAGCATATAATCATTATATTTTTTCACCATTACCGAATATCAAATGTTAGATAAAATTATCTCTTCAAATGTACCGTTTGTATTCTCGTGAGTCGTAAGACAAAGCATTCTTTAGTTCAGGCTTCAAATAATTTAAAAAATTACAGATGTCCCCAAGCTCCTCCTTAATTTTTTTAGTTTATAAATTATAAAAAAACGTTACACAAAATACTGTTACGATAGCGG
>NW_013721081.1:0-322 GCF_000517525.1 Limulus polyphemus | reverse complement strand
GTTTGAGTTTGTTGGAATGTTGTCTCACATCATTTGGATGTTTCTTTTGGATGATTCTCTTTGAGTTTGTTGGAATGTTGTCTCATATCATTTGGATGATTCTGTTTGAGTTTGTTGGAATGTTGTCTCACATCATTTGGATGTTTCTTTTGGATGATTCTGTTTAAGTTTGTTGGAATGTTGTCTCACATCATTTGGATGATTCTGTTTGAGTTTGGTGGAATGTTGTCTCACATCATTTGGATGATTCTGTTTGAGTTTGTTGGAATGTTGTCTCACATCATTTGGATGATTCTTTTTGAGTTTATTGGAATGTTGTCTC
>NW_013721080.1:0-322 GCF_000517525.1 Limulus polyphemus | reverse complement strand
ACCAAGATTTTGATGTGGTTGTTGGATGAGTGATAACACAAAATCTACCAAGATTTTGATGTGGTTGTTGGATGAGCGATAACACAAAATCTACCAAGACTTTGATGTGGTTGTTGGATGAGTGATAACACAAAATCTACCAAGATTTTGATGTGGTTGTTGGATGAGCGATAACACAAAATCTACCAAGACTTTGATGTGGTTGTTGGATGAGTGATAACACAAAATCTACCAAGATTTTGATGTGGTTGTTGGATGAGCGATAACACAAAATCTACCAAGACTTTGATGTGATTGTTGGATGAGTACTAACACAAAATCT
>NW_013721079.1:0-322 GCF_000517525.1 Limulus polyphemus | reverse complement strand
GTAAAGAATACTTAGAGTTTAATAATTGTAATGTACAGAATACTTAGAGTTTAATAATTGTAATGTAAAGAATACTTAGAGTTTAATAATTGTAATGTACAGAATACTTAGAGTTTAATAATTGTAATGTACAGAATACTTGTATTAGAGTTTAATAATTGTAATGTACAGAATACTTAGAGTTTAATAATTGTAATGTACAGAATACTTGCATTAGAGTTTAATAATTGTAATGTACAGAATACTTGCATCAGAGTTTAATTGTAATGTACAGAATACTTGCATTAGAGTTTAATAATTGTAATGTACAGAATACTTGTAT
>NW_013721078.1:0-322 GCF_000517525.1 Limulus polyphemus | reverse complement strand
ATATCAACAATGAAATAATCTCACTTACTCTCTTACTCTAACAATAGATATCTAGCACATTATAAAAGTCTAACACGTAATTATATCAACAATGAAATAATCTCACTTACTCTCTTGCTCTGACAATAGATATCTAACACATTATAAAAGCCTAACGCGTAATAATATCATCTTGAACGAAAAAAGAAGAGAAATCCACCCCACCCACCCCCTACGTTCCCAATAGAGAAAATTTCCATAATAAAATTCTTTCTTTACAGTTGTTTATAGCAGTTGTACATGAGAAAAACAACAACAAAAAACTGTATGGTACATCCCCATT
>NW_013721077.1:0-322 GCF_000517525.1 Limulus polyphemus | reverse complement strand
GCTGTCGATGACACTTAACCCACTTTTTTTTTTTGAATGCTAATGGTAATAATGCACTAAATAAATTTTATTTAATTAACTAATGCATCAAAGAACAGAATAACAACATGCAAAAAGCAGACAATTTCCCCCAACTATCACAAATTTTCTGGCTTTCTAACTATGTGATAAATGCTGTTACAAATTCATCTAAGCTAGTCATTATGTTTCCCGTGGGAACGAAGCTTGTACTAACAGAGGAATTGACAATATAGAATGAAAGGTAAAAGAGAACTACTAACAAATCCTGAAAGAGAGGATGTGACAGGTGAGTGTGGAAAGA
>NW_013721076.1:0-322 GCF_000517525.1 Limulus polyphemus | reverse complement strand
CTTGAAACACATTTTCCTAAACTATTTATGTATCAAATTGCTTGTGGGTCCATCTTTATTTCTTCAGATCCTATAACAGCATATCGTTCACAATGTAAACAAAGTATCAAGATGTTAATGAATTCCGCTCATTACTGGAGTTAAGCCTATTTCCTTCACAATGATTTTGAGTTATTTAATCCAGTTGAGCGTTCTAACAGGTACAAATAATTTGATTCGACATGATCTAATATGAGAACCAAACCGCAGGAAAAAGTCCGTATTTTAAAAGTACGAAAAGTTTTGTGTTATCCAATATTCTATTGCCCTAGCACACTGACTG
>NW_013721075.1:0-322 GCF_000517525.1 Limulus polyphemus | reverse complement strand
CGTCCCACATCTTTACTACCTTTCGCTGTCTGCAGCCAGATGTGGGTGTTCTAGCCCACAACGTCCCACATCTTTACACCTTTCGCTGTCTGCAGCCAGATGTTGGTGCTCTAGCCCACAACGTCCCACATCTTTACTACCTTTCGCTGTCTGCAGCCACATGTGGGAAAGTGGCTGCTAAAAAAAATAAAGTAAAAAAAGTTAAGAATAAAAAATAATTGGAATACAATACACCAATAGGGGAGACAGTAAAAATCGTCCTTGAAGTTGGCATTCCAGCTCCCATAATGGTGTTTGGACATAACACCACGATGTTAAGGTA
>NW_013721074.1:0-322 GCF_000517525.1 Limulus polyphemus | reverse complement strand
GACTATACTATATTTATAAGCTATATGCTGACTATACTATATTTATAAGCTATATGCTGACTATACTATATTTATAAGCTATATGCTGACTATACTATATTTATAAGCTATATGCTGACTATACTACATTTATAAGATATATGCTGACTATACTATATTTATAAGATATATGCTGACGTTACTATATTTATAAGCTATATGCTGACTACGCTATATTTATAAGCTATATGCTGGCTATACTATATTTATAAGCTATATGCTGACTATACTATATTTATAAGCTATATGCTGACTACGCTATATTTATAAGCTATATGCTGGC
>NW_013721073.1:0-322 GCF_000517525.1 Limulus polyphemus | reverse complement strand
AAAAATATTAGAGAATCTATAGAAATATTTACAATATTTTGAATAAAGATGAAGGGTTGGCAGGTTAGAAAGTCTACAGATAACATGACCTTCTTTATGTTGTGTTATATTATATAATGAGGTAGTAATAAGTTATGTATCTATTTCTAAAGGTATAAACTATTTGTAACTGTGTCTTGTATTTTGCCCTTGTGAGAATGATGTTGATACATTGAAAAATGTGAATGTTTTAAATGTTAATAATGTATATTAATCCAAGGAACAAGGTTTTCCAGATGACTCATAAAGGTATTTTTCAATTTAAAACATTCACGATGTTAAT
>NW_013721072.1:0-322 GCF_000517525.1 Limulus polyphemus | reverse complement strand
TGGCAGTAATCAGCAGGCCTGTGTGATTAAAAACATAGGCAAGTAATCAGCAGGCCTGTGTAATTAAAAACATGGCAGTAATCAGAAGACCTGTGTAATTAAAACGTAGCAGTAATCAGCAGGCCTGTGTAATTAAAAACGTGGCAGTAATCAGCAGGCCCGTGTGGTTAAAAACGTGGCAGTAATCAGCAGGCCTGATGATTAAAACATGGCAGTAATCAGCAGGCCTGTGTGATTAAAAACGTAGCAGTAATCAGCAGGCCCGTGTAATTAAAACATGGCAGTAATCAGCAGGCCTGTGTGATTAAAACATGGCAGTAAT
>NW_013721071.1:0-322 GCF_000517525.1 Limulus polyphemus | reverse complement strand
TTAAAAGGATTAGGAAGATCCGGCTACAGTGATCAGTAAACGTACAATAGAAGGATTAGGAAGATCCGACTACAGTGATTAGTAAACCTACAATAGAAGGATTATAAAGATCCGACTACAGTGATCAGTAAACGTACAATAGAAGGATTAGGGAGATCCGACTACAGTGATCAGTAAACATACATTAGAAGGATTAGGGAGATCCGACTACAGTGATCAGTAAACGAACAATAGAAGGATTAGGAAGATCCGACTACAGTGATCAGTAAACATACATTAGAATAATTAGGGAGATCCGATTACAGTGATCAGTAAACATACA
>NW_013721070.1:0-322 GCF_000517525.1 Limulus polyphemus | reverse complement strand
TCTATATTTATTTTCAATAGTAATGTAATTTATACACAGTTGGAAAGTTGAGATTCTCATTTTAGAATACTATAGTAAACATTTGTTTGAAAGTCCTGACTCAAGGATTAGTTAGTAACCATTTGGTGCTTTAGGCAATATTCTATGAGAACTTTAAACTTTCAATTTGAAATTCTTATCTAACTATATATATAAGCTATCAATAGCTATCAATAATAGATGTTATTTGTTTAACTTTTAATAATTTTTTTTATCATGGATGACCATATGTCAAATTTTGTTTAAGCATCTGTTACTTTCTTTTCTTCCTCATCTATTAGAT
>NW_013721069.1:0-322 GCF_000517525.1 Limulus polyphemus | reverse complement strand
GCTGCACTTATTATTGTAACACAGTGATGATATAACTTACAAAGATTACGACGAAAATCAATTGATCAATCGCTATGAAATAAATGTTACTCATTTTACACAGTTAGTGTATAAACGATCATGACACGCAATCACATGCTCTTTATTGTTATACTGAAAAAGAGTTACAATGAAAAACATCTTGTAACGCTTAATAGATGCTTAGTAGATATCTGCTGAATACTTTGTTTCCGTAAAGCATTTGTAATCATATTATTCAACTGAGGCTAAGCTAAATAATGTTATTCATGATATATTGTTACGACAGCGGAAGTCACGCGAC
>NW_013721068.1:0-322 GCF_000517525.1 Limulus polyphemus | reverse complement strand
GTTTCCAGTAGGTGATATAAAGAAGAAAAAGGACCGCATAGAATAATATCATAATCAGGATCAGCTACAAGTTTCCAGTAGGTGATATAGAGAGGAAAGAAGGGCCACATAGAATAATATCATAATGGATCAACTACAATTTATATCACCTACTGGAAACGGAAGAAAGAAGGACCGCATAGAATAATATCATAATCAGGATCAACTACAAGTTTCCAGTAGGTGATATAAAGAGGAAAGAAGGGCCGCATGGAATAATATCATAATCAGGATCAACTACAAGTTTCCAGTAGATGATATAAAGAGGAGAGAAGGGCCGCAT
>NW_013721067.1:0-322 GCF_000517525.1 Limulus polyphemus | reverse complement strand
TGTAGCTTTGTGCATAATTACAAATAAACAACAATAATTAACGTAAATGAAGGCAACAAAGGGTAGAAATAATATAAAACAAGGTAGGTACTGTGAAATGAAAACAAATATATATAAAAAGAAAATTGTTGTACAAACAGTTTTTTCAATTAAAAATGATGCTATAGATTTGTAACTTACAACAAACTGTGGAAGTTCTTTAAATAATTTAAGTATGTTTTAACTTAAACTTAAGAACAAAAGACCTATTCAAACAAGTATATTCATCAGAATCATTGACATATCATAGTAATGCTCTTCTGAGAATAATAAAAAACTTTTT
>NW_013721066.1:0-322 GCF_000517525.1 Limulus polyphemus | reverse complement strand
ACTCTTTAATATATCACACCTGAATAGCATTAAAACAACACACTCTTTAATATATCACACCCGTGTAGCAATAAAACACACTCTTTAATATATCACACCTGTGTAGCAATAAAACAACACACTATTTAATATATCACACCTGTGTAGCAATAAAACAACACACTCTCTAATATATCACACCTGTGTAGCAATAAAACAACACACTCTTTGATATATCACACCTGTGTAGACATTAAAACAACACACTCTTTAATATATCACACCTGTGTAGCAATAAAACACACTCTTTAATATATCACACCTGTGTAGCAATAAAACAACA
>NW_013721065.1:0-322 GCF_000517525.1 Limulus polyphemus | reverse complement strand
TAGTTACAATCTAAGCACATATTCAATCTAATCAATAACCTTAATCAACTAGTCTTACAATCCGCTGACTTAGTCCGAATGTAAAGAAGACTTAGAAATTAGACATTCGTAGCATTTGCTGTGAACGACGTTGTTGTTGTTGCTTTAGCTACACAATAGGTTATCTGAGCTATGTCCACTGCGGGAAATCAAAGCCCAAATTTGAGTATTGTACGTTGAAAGACTTGCCGCTGACTCACCAGGGAACCCTTGAGAGACTCAAGGTGTATTAGTTTCCTTAAAAGAAACAACAAAACAAAACCGTTATATTTCGTGTATGACA
>NW_013721064.1:0-322 GCF_000517525.1 Limulus polyphemus | reverse complement strand
CAAGGAACAGATGTATGTTATTGTAGCTTAGCAGGAACAGATGTACAGTATTGTTACTGTAGCTTAGCAAGGAACAGATGTATTATTATTGTAGCTTAGCAAGGAACAGATGTATTGTTACTGTAGCTTAGCAAGGAATGGATGTATTGTTACTGTAGCTTAGCAAGGAACAGATGTATTATTATTGTAGCTTAGCAAGGAATGGAGGTATTGTTATTGTAGCTTAGCAAGGAACAGATGTATTGTTATTGTAGCTTAGCAAGGAACAGATGTATTGTTATTGTAGCTTAGCAAGGAACAGATGTATTGTTACTGTAGCTTA
>NW_013721063.1:0-322 GCF_000517525.1 Limulus polyphemus | reverse complement strand
AGCCATGGCGGGCTCTTTCGGAGTTATCAATAACCAAAAAGTAAAAATAACAGTAAAAGTAAGTATTATTTTCTTCTGTTCCAAGGACACTTATTAAAAACTTATCATAATTATTACCGGGTAGTTTAGTTTTCCTCAGACATTCTTGAACTCAAACCCTAGAAGAATATGTGGTTCGTTTTTTAGAGCAAAGCCACAATGGGCTGGCTATCTGCTGTGTCCACCGCGGGGAATCGAGCTCTGTATTTTAGTGTTGTAAGTCCATAAACTTATTACTTAAACGCCAAGTCTAGTGTTATAGTTCAGTGGTACGCAAACTGTG
>NW_013721062.1:0-322 GCF_000517525.1 Limulus polyphemus | reverse complement strand
ATTTATCATATTTTTTTACAAATTGTACACGAAGTTTTATAGAATTTTACTGATGAAAATGAATATGCGATGTCTTGCGTGAAACACCTGCGTCAGTTACTATACAAGAGAAATGCACGTGACACAAGTAATTTTCCAGCGCTAAACACAATTTAGTGAAGTGTAAAGCATCTCTGATTACCATGTAACAATATGATGATGAAATTCGTAACATCTGATGTAAATAATACGAAATTGATAAACTGTACTTCAAAGAACCTTATTATATCGACTAGCGCATAGCCCGTCAAAAATGACGGGGCAAGTACTGCCAACCCCACCC
>NW_013721061.1:0-322 GCF_000517525.1 Limulus polyphemus | reverse complement strand
AAACAGACCAGAATTATGAATATATTTATGACAGCCAACTGTTCAAAATCACTCAGTTATTTAAACAATAGTATTTACTTGTTTATTTTCTGAGCCAATGGAAAATTACTCTTGCATTTAGTACACATTGTATTCTCTCTACGTATAATAAACCAAACTGGTGATAAATGTATTTAGTACAGTTCGCTCTACAGTTTGTAAATCAAACATGTGGTCATCCATTTAATACGGTTACTCTGAGTTTACTTGTAAATCAAACATATGGCCATCTATTTAATACGGTTACTCTGGGTTTACTTGTAAATCAATCATGTGGCCATCC
>NW_013721060.1:0-322 GCF_000517525.1 Limulus polyphemus | reverse complement strand
ACATTATAAGAGTGATGCTCGTTTAGAGTAGTCCAAGAGCTGGCACTGGGTGCTGTTGAGTAACTGCCTTCCCGCAAGTGTATCAATTCAAAATTAGGAACATTTAGCACAGATGGCTCTTGTATAACTTTGCACGAGTGTCCGTAACAACCAACCAATAAACGACCAAAGTTAAATCAGTATGTATATATCAGGGTGATTCATTTAAAGTAAAATAACATTTACGTTTCTGATATATTTAAACACGTTATTGCACTACTGAAGAAATATATATTCTATCTGTCCAAACTGCTTACATCTCGCATCTGCGTGAATAATCCCA
>NW_013721059.1:0-322 GCF_000517525.1 Limulus polyphemus | reverse complement strand
TGTAGCACTTTGGAGAGAAACTGGGTGACATTCATCACCCAAAAAAAACGCTTACTTTATCGCAAGATTTTTTTTTACAACATTGTTAACTGTAACTCGTATATTCTAGCGTTCTATTAAGACTTATTGGGTTTGCGTGATGACAAATAATATTAAAGTTTCACAACTGACTGACTGACGTGTGTTATAATATATGGTATTAATAATTCGCAGTTGACTGACTGTCAGTTGTGTTATAATAAATAATGTGAATGTTTCTCAACTGACTGACTGTCAGTTGTGTTACAATATATACAGTTACGTTCCTTTCGTATCTCGAGTT
>NW_013721058.1:0-322 GCF_000517525.1 Limulus polyphemus | reverse complement strand
TTGATACAGAAAGATAAAACATGAGATTAAAACTGTGTTAACAACCAATATGTTGTCTTTAAACAACCTGATACAGAAAGATAAAACATGAGATTAAAACTGTGTTAACAACCGATATACTGTCTTTAAACAACTTGATACAGAAAGATAAAACATGAGATTAAAACTGTGTTAACAACCGATATGTTGTCTTTAAACAACTTGATACAGAAAGATAAAACATGAGATTAAAACTGTGTTAACAACCGATATACTGTCTTTAAACAACTTGATACAGAAATATAAAACATGAGATTAAAACTGTGCTAACAACCGATATACT
>NW_013721057.1:0-322 GCF_000517525.1 Limulus polyphemus | reverse complement strand
GTGGTTCGTATGTACGGATGGTTTTGATATACCACTAAGTACGGTAGTGGTTAGTATGTAGAAGTGGTTTTGATATACCACTAAGTACGGTAGTGTTTAGTATGTACGGATGGTTTTGATATACCACTAAGTACGGTGGTGTTTAGTATGTAGGGATGGTTTTGATATACCACTAAGTACGGTAGTGGTTAGTATGTACGGATGGTTTTGATATACCACTAAGTACGGTAGTGTTTAGTATGTACGGATGGTTTTGATATACCACTAAGTACGGTAGTGTTTAGTATGTAGGGATGGTTTTGATATACCACTAAGTACGGTA
>NW_013721056.1:0-322 GCF_000517525.1 Limulus polyphemus | reverse complement strand
TAGTTTGATGTTGTTGAAAAAACTGTTATAGCTTCTCTATAGAACAAAACTTACTTTTAGTAACCTGATAGTTCACTTGAACAAATTTTAATTAATTTGTAAGATAAAACTTTATATACCTGAGCCATTGATTGAGTTTACCTCTAGCGCAAGAACTATGAAAAACAATGTGAAACAAACTGAAATACCAAAATTGTAATTAAAAGGTTTTTTTTTATATATGTTATAATTATAGTTTAAAGAGTCATGCAAAATGAGATACTATATGTAAATGTTCATGATCAATTCTAAATTCAGTATCTGTTAATAATTCACATATCAC
>NW_013721055.1:0-322 GCF_000517525.1 Limulus polyphemus | reverse complement strand
GCTCTATTTTAGTATTATTGTTTGCCATAAAAGCAAACCGCATTGCGATGTAATTATGTGCATGGCTTTAATATACCAAACTTAATCCCTTGTTGTTTCAAGTATTAAGCATGTTTTTAACAGACGCTGCTTCTTTATAGATAATGTTGAATTAATATTAAATAAACGTTACCTATTTCAAACGATCCTGTGTCCAAATCCTAGTGTTTGTATTCCTTAAATTTCAGTGAATTTTATACTAGCCCCATTCAACACTTGGAAGGTGCTGGTATACGATTCATTGATTTGAAAGCCATATTTACTAGAAACCTGTAATAGAAAT
>NW_013721054.1:0-322 GCF_000517525.1 Limulus polyphemus | reverse complement strand
TTGTATAGTCTCTAGCCGCATGGTTACAAATGAATATAGATGCTAGTATAGTCTCTAGCAGCATGGTTACAAACGAATATAGATGTTTGTATAGTCTCTAGCAGCATGGTTACATGTTCTGTAGTGTTTACCTGTTTGTAACATTTGTTCAGTAGTGTAGTGTTTGCACTGTTTGTAACAATTGTTCATTATAGTGTAGTGTGTACACTGTTTGTAACAATTGTTCATTATAGTGTAGTGTGTACACTGTTTGTAACAATTGTTCATTATAGTGTAGTGTGTACACTGTTTGTAACAATTGTTCATTATAGTGTAGTGTGTA
>NW_013721053.1:0-323 GCF_000517525.1 Limulus polyphemus | reverse complement strand
CAGATAGCCCTCAGCTGTGGGGGCGTTATAATGTGACAGCCAATCCCATTATTCGAGTAGAGTAGTTCAGTAGTTGGCAGTAGGTGGTGTTGACTGCCTTTTCTCTAGTCTACCACCACTTCTAAATTAGGGACGACTACCACAGATAGCCCTCAGCTGTGGGGGCGTTATAATGTGACAGCCAACCCCATTATTAGTAGTTCAGTAGTTGGCAGTGGGTGGTGTTGACTGCCTTTTCTCTTGTCTACCACCACTTCTAAATTAGGGACGACTACCACAGATAGCCCTCAGCTGTGGGGGCGTTATAATGTGACAGCCAATCC
>NW_013721052.1:0-323 GCF_000517525.1 Limulus polyphemus | reverse complement strand
AATTACTCCACTTAGTTTATTATAGGTCTTATAAATCTGTTGATTAAATCGAGATGAACGTTTTAAAATTCTTTCGTTAATACGGAAGATAGGCGTCACACAGAAATCATATTATTCGCACATTTATGAAAGTAGGTTCGTACAAACCTACATTTTTCTTCTAATTAGGGAAAAAAATGTTCGAACTCGGTCACCAAACATGCTCGCCCCTTCAGCCGTGGGGGAGTTATAAAGTTAAGGTCAGTCCTACTATTTATTGGTACAAGAGTAGCCCGAGAGTTGGCGGTGGGTGGTGATGCTGCCTTCCCTCTAGTCTTTCACTG
>NW_013721051.1:0-323 GCF_000517525.1 Limulus polyphemus | reverse complement strand
ACTAGGATATGGTACTAGCCCCTGTTACTGTGTGAGATGATGTCTCAGTAGTGTGTACCAAGATACCACGATGATACAGGTACAGTAGGATAAACCATTATAGTTACTACTAGGATATGGTACTAGACCCTGTTACTGTGTGAGATGATGTCTCAGTAGTGTGTACCAAGATACCACGATCATACAGGTACAGTAGGATAAACCATTATAGTTACTACTAGGATATGGTACTAGACCCTGTTACTGTGTGAGATGATGTCTCAGTAGTGTGTACCAAGATACCACTATGATACAGGTACAGTAAGATAAACCATCATAGTCAC
>NW_013721050.1:0-323 GCF_000517525.1 Limulus polyphemus | reverse complement strand
GACAGCTACTAGTGTATCAGTTCAAAGTTACAAACAGCCACTAGCCTTTCAGTCCAAAGTTACCGAATGCCACTAGCCTATCAGTCCAAAATTACCGACAGCCACTAGTCTATCAGTTCAAAGTTACAGACAGCCACTAGCCCATCAGTCCAAAGTTACCGAATGCCACTAGCCTATCAGTCCAAAGTTACCGACAGCCATTAGTCTATCAGTCCAAAGTTACCGACAGCCACTAGTCTATCAATTCGAAGTTACAAACAGCCACTAGTCTATCAGTCCAAAGTTACAAACAGCCACTAGTCTATCAGTTCAAATTTACAGAT
>NW_013721049.1:0-323 GCF_000517525.1 Limulus polyphemus | reverse complement strand
CGAACGGTTGTTAACAACAAACGAGTTATATAGTTGATTCAACCGAACGGATGTTATACAACTCGTTTGTTTATGATTGAATCAACTTGAACGGATGTTATATAACTCGTTTGTTGATGACTGAATCAACTGGAACGGATGTTATACAACTCGTTTGTTGTTGTTGAATCAACTCGAACGGATGTTATATAACTCGTTTGTTGTTGTTGAATCAACTGGAACGGATGCTATATAACTCGTTTGTTGTTGTTGAATCAACTCGAACGGTTGTTATATAACTCGTTTGTTGTTGTTGAATCAACTCGAACGGATGTTATATAACT
>NW_013721048.1:0-323 GCF_000517525.1 Limulus polyphemus | reverse complement strand
GACAGGAAAGCATCAGAAATATATATTACGGTTATACGTTTTTTGGGGGGTCTTTCACTTTTTTCTTACCCCGTTGTTAAAATTGAAATGTCGTAATGCTTTTCATTCTTTGTAGATTTATAACTGCTGAGATCACGCAGAGCCTTAGATGCAATAACTCCTTCACCATTGTCGTTATTGTAAATATATGGCTCCTGAGCAGAATCCTAAAAGAAAATACAAACGTTAAATAATTTTAAATCAGAATTTACGAACAAAAAACACCTCAATGGGTATCTTAATTGTATATGTATATCCTATAATAATAATAATAATGGATATTA
>NW_013721047.1:0-323 GCF_000517525.1 Limulus polyphemus | reverse complement strand
TTTAAAATTCTTCAATTTCATATTCTTTATTAAACGTATTCTTTCTGTTTACAATTCTTCAACTTCTCTTTGATTATAAAACGTATTCTTTCTGTTTTTAATTCATAAACTTCTCTTTGATTATAAAACGTATTCTTTCTGTGTACAATTATTCAACTTAACGTTATTTATTAAACGTATTCTTTCTGTTTACAATTCTTCCACTTCTTTTTCTTTATTAAACATATTCTTTCTGTTTACAAGTCTTCAACCTTACGTTCTTTATTAAACGTATTCTTTCTGTTTACAATTCTTCCACTTCTCTTTCTTTATTAAACGTATTC
>NW_013721046.1:0-323 GCF_000517525.1 Limulus polyphemus | reverse complement strand
TTATATATCCACAAGACAGTTTGCAGCTCTAATACAGGCCACATGTAGTCTAAGGCTAAAACACGTCAGTAATGGTTATATATCCACAAGACAGTTTGCAGCTCTAATACAGGTCACATGTAGTCTAAGGCTAAAACACGTCAGTAATGGTTATATATCCACAAGACAGTTTGCAGCTCTAATACATGCCACATGTAGTCTAAGGCTAAAACACGTCAGTAATGGTTATATATCCACAAGACAGTTTGCAGCTCTAATACAGGTCACATGTAGTCTAAGGCTAAAACACGTTAGTAATGGTTATATATCCACAAGACAGTTTG
>NW_013721045.1:0-323 GCF_000517525.1 Limulus polyphemus | reverse complement strand
GTTAAATGACAGTAAGAAGATGGTTACACGTTATATCAGGATGTTAGATAACAGTCAGAAATGCAAGATATTATATCAGGATGTTAGATGACAGTCAGAAGTCTTAGATGTTATATCAGGATGTTAGATTGCAATCAGAAGTGTTAGATGTTATATCAGTATGTTAGATTACAGTAAGAAGATGGTTACACGTTATATCAGGATGTTAAATAAGACTAAGAAGATGGTTACACGTTATATCAGAATGGTAGATGACAGTAAGAAGATGGTTACACGTTATATTAGGATGTTAAATGACAGTAAGAAGATGGTTACACGTTATA
>NW_013721044.1:0-323 GCF_000517525.1 Limulus polyphemus | reverse complement strand
GTTCAAGTTTTGTCATAGTAACCATTGAGGAAGGTGTTGGAAAAGTTCAAGTTCTGTCATAGTAACCATGGAGGAAAGTGTTGGAAAAGTTCAAGTTCTTTCATAGTAACCACGGAGGAAAGTGTTGGAAAAGCTCGAGCTGCGAGTTCTGTTACAGTAACCATTGAGGAAAGTGTTGGAAAAGTTCAAGTTTTGTCATAGTAACCATGGAGGAAAGTGTTGGAAAAGTTCAAGTTCCAAGTTCTGTTACAGTAACCATTGAGGAAAGTGTTGGAAAAGTTCAAGTTTTGTCATAGTAACCATTGAGGAAGGTGTTGGAAAAG
>NW_013721043.1:0-323 GCF_000517525.1 Limulus polyphemus | reverse complement strand
AATATTCTTTGAAAATGTTACTGCTTATGTAGATGCGATTAATGGCGTAGATTTGAAGTATCTGGATTTTCAGAAAACATTTGATTAGGTGCCACATAAAAGGCTTGTATAAATTATCTCTATAGGTGTGGGTGATAAGTTAGCAAATTGGATAGAAGAGTGGCTTGATGGAAGAAAGCAGCGGGTTGTTACAGATGGAGTTCATTCAAACTGGATCAATTTCACAAGTGGGGTACCTTAGGACTTTTACTTTTTTTTATTTACATCAATGACATAAATAAAGGAATAGTCAATTAATTACTTGATTTTTTGATGTTATTAAG
>NW_013721042.1:0-323 GCF_000517525.1 Limulus polyphemus | reverse complement strand
CACAATCTCACAGATTCCACGCTCAACTGACAAATAGTCACAACCTCGCAGATTCCACACTCAACTATCAAATAGTCACAATCTCACAGATTCTATATTCAACTGACAAATAGTCACAATCTCACAGATTCTACACTCAACTGACAAATAGTTACAATTTCACAGCTTCTACAAATAATCACAATCTCACAGATTCTATATTCAACTGACAAATAGTCACAATGCCACAGAATATACACTCAACTGACAAATAGTCACAATCTCACAGATTCCACGCTCAACTGACAAATAGTCACAACCTCGCAGATTCCACACTCAAGTGA
>NW_013721041.1:0-323 GCF_000517525.1 Limulus polyphemus | reverse complement strand
TACTCATGACCACTTACCAGACAACTGGTAATACTCATGACCACTTACCAGACAGCTGGTAATACTCATGACCACTTACCAGACAACTGGTAATACTCATGACCACTTACCAGACAGCTGGTAATACTCATGACCACTTACCAGACAGCTGGTAATACTCATGACCACTTGCCAGACAACTGGTAATACTCATGACCACTTGCCAGACAACTGGTAATACTCATGACCACTTGCCAGACAACTGGTAACAACCATGACCACTTACCAGACAACTGATAATACTCATGACCACTTGCCAGACAACTGGTAATACTCATGACCAC
>NW_013721040.1:0-323 GCF_000517525.1 Limulus polyphemus | reverse complement strand
GTATTGTTTAGTGTTTGATTATAAATACTAGATCAGTGTTGTTTAGTGTTTGATTATAAATACTAGATCAGTATTGTGTAGTGTTTGATTATAAATACTAGATCAGTGTTGTCTAGTGTTTGATTATAAATACTAGATCAGTATTGTGTAGTGTTTGATTATAAATACTAGATCAGTGTTGTCTAGTGTTTGATTATAAATACTAGATCAGTGTTTTCTAGTGTTTGATTATAAATACTAGATCAGTGTTGTTTAGTGTTTGATTATAAATACTAGATCAGTATTGTGTAGTGTTTGATTATAAATACTAGATCAGTGTTGTC
>NW_013721039.1:0-323 GCF_000517525.1 Limulus polyphemus | reverse complement strand
CTAATCAGAAACACCTTAGGTGCGAGAAAAAGGTTAGTTCAAAAAAGGACTGAGTGTGCGACTTAATGGAATGAAATCAAAACTGGTAGCTACACTTATAGCATTGATAATAATTTTACAGTAAATATTCATTTATTAGTTAGCTTGGTCGCGTATTTTGTTTGACCTCACTTTTTTTTTTTCACACCTAAGGTGTGTTTGATTAGATTTCATGACTTATTGTCAATTCACATCAACAAACCACAGAAAGTAAAAAAAGTCACACAAAAACTAAACTTTTACTCAATCAAAATTGGAAATGTTGTATCTCAGATATTTCTTAG
>NW_013721038.1:0-323 GCF_000517525.1 Limulus polyphemus | reverse complement strand
ATAGCTTACATAATTACTTACAGGTTCTGCTATACCTACTGATTTTACACAATTACTTACAGGTTCTAATCAGTAGGTATAGCTTACATAATTACTTACAGGTTCTAATCAGTAGGTATAGCTTACATAATTACTTACAGGTTCTAATCAGTAGGTATAGCTTACATAATTACTTACAGGTTGTAATCAGTAGGTATAGCTTTCATAATTACTTACAGGTTGTAATCAGTAGGTACAGCTTACATAATTACTTACAGGTTGTAATCAGTAGGTATAGCTTACATAATTACTTACAGGTTGTAATCAGTAGGTATAGCTTACAT
>NW_013721037.1:0-323 GCF_000517525.1 Limulus polyphemus | reverse complement strand
TACAAACCTAACTAAACAATATATTGTAACAAATACCTAACTAAACAATATATTGTAACAAATATTGTTTTTCATTATAGTGTCGTTTGTGCTGGTTACAGTTTAGGTACGGGCTGGTTACAGTTTAGTTTTCAGTAGGTACGGGCTGGTTACAGTTTACGTTTTCATTAGTAACCTTAGAGCTAAATGTCACGCAGCAGAGAACAATCACAAGTTAATCAGAGTCTTTAATAAAATCAAAATAAAAGAATGTTAAACACCCTTCTTATTTGTTTTTAGGAAATCAACCATGAGATCAGCTTTCATAACTTAAACCTTCCTGC
>NW_013721036.1:0-323 GCF_000517525.1 Limulus polyphemus | reverse complement strand
TATACGATGAGAACACTTGTAACCAAGGGACATTCAGTATTAATATATGATGAGAACACTTGTCACCAAGGGACATTCAATATTAATATAAGATGAGAACACTTGTCTTCAAGTAACATTCAATATTGATATACGATGAGAACACTTGTTACCAAGGGACATTCAGTATTAATATATGATGAGAACACTTGCCATCTAGGGTCATTCGGTATTAATATACGATGAGAACACTTGTCACCAAGGGACATTCAGTATTAATATACGATGAGAACACTTGTCACCAAGGGACATTCAATATTAATATACGATGAGAACACTTGTAA
>NW_013721035.1:0-323 GCF_000517525.1 Limulus polyphemus | reverse complement strand
GTCATCTTACAAAGTATTATCACCTCATTGAAGTAAACAACAATAACAACAAAATACATCATTAATCTGTATCGCAATCTGCTAAACGAAGGTGATATTGAAACAAAACCGAATAAAATAAATGCATAAATGCAAATTAATCGTGAACAATTTTTGCCGGGTTTACAGTACATATAGTCTTGGCATCGACAGTGATCCCCCCTCCCCAAATTTAAACTTTAAAAAGCCTTGAGGGGTGTTACTGTTTTTTGTTTTGTTTTGTTGGTTTTGGCTAGAAATGTAAAAACTTAGTACACTGTATGGTAGTGTAGTTTAATCTAGCT
>NW_013721034.1:0-323 GCF_000517525.1 Limulus polyphemus | reverse complement strand
TATGAATGTAAGTAAACATTGTTTATTTCAGCTATGAATGTAAGTAAACACTTGTTTATTTCAGCTATGAATGTAAGTAAACACTTGTTTACTTCAGCTATGAATGTAAGTAAACATTTGTTTATTTCAGCTATGAATGTAAGTAAATGTTTGTTTATTTCAGCTATGAATGTAAGTAAATGTTTGTTTATTTCAGCTATGGATGTAAGTAAATGTTTGTTTATTTCATCTATGAATGTAAGTAAACATTTGTTTATTTCAGCTATGAATGTAAGTAAATGTTTGTTTATTTCAGCTATGGATGTAAGTAAATGTTTGTTTAT
>NW_013721033.1:0-323 GCF_000517525.1 Limulus polyphemus | reverse complement strand
AGCTGTACTTTTTATTTCTTTTCTATTGATCTCATAACATCTTTCTTTATCTTTCACGGATGTACTAAATGATGTCTTAACACACACACACATTGGTTAGCATAGTTCAGTGATTTGCGTACCAGGTTGCGAATTGGAAGGCCTGTGAGGAGCTTAATAAAAGTGATAGTCAATCCCGTTCTAAAGAATAGCCATTTAGATGGGGGGGGGGGGATCAGTGACTGGTTGCCCTCCCTCTGGTGAGCAATCTAAATTAGGGGTAGCTGTGTTTGAAACATTGGACTTCTTACATGTCCGTTTAGTCCTATAAGAATAGCCATTTA
>NW_013721032.1:0-323 GCF_000517525.1 Limulus polyphemus | reverse complement strand
TTTGATCTGTCCTTCTAGCATATTTTAGGTCTTTTTTGATCTGTCCTTCTAGCATATTTGTAGGTCTTTGATCTGTCCTTCTAGCATATTTTAGGTCTTTGATCTGTCCTTCTAGCATATTTGTAGGTCTTTGACCTGTTCTTCTAGCATATTTTAGGACTTTGATCTGTTCTTCTAGCATATTTTAGGACTTTGATCTGTTCTTCTAGCATATTTTAGGTCTTTGATCTGTTCTTCTAGCATATTTGTAGGTCTTTGACCTGTTCTTCTAGCATATTTTAGGTCTTTGATCTGTCCTTCTAGCATATTTTAGGTCTTTGACC
>NW_013721031.1:0-323 GCF_000517525.1 Limulus polyphemus | reverse complement strand
CTAGCGTCGCTTGGATTCATGACTATACTAGCGTCACTTGGATTCATGACTATACTAGCGTCACTTGGATTCATGACTATAGTAGCGTCGCTTGGATTCATGACTATAGTAGCGTCGCTTGGATTCATGACTATAGTAGCGTCGCTTGGATTCATGACTATAGTAGCGTCGCTTGGATTCATGACTATAGTAGCGTCGCTTGGATTCATGACTATAGTAGCGTCGCTTGGATTCATGACTATACTAGCGTCGCTTGGATTCATGACTATACTAGCGTCGCTTGGATTCATGACTATACTAGCGTCGCTTGGATTCATGACTAT
>NW_013721030.1:0-323 GCF_000517525.1 Limulus polyphemus | reverse complement strand
TTCCAAGCATACACGCACACACACAACAAAATTAGATATACAGTGATTCCAAGCATACACGCACACACAAAACAAAATTGATATACAGTGATTCCGAGCATACACACACACAAAACAAAATTGATATACAGTGATTCCAAGCATACACACACACAAAAACAAAATTGATATACAGTGATTCCGAGCATACACACACACACACACAAACAAAATTGATATACAGTGATTCCGAGCATACACACACACAAAACAAAATTGATATACAGTGATTCCGAGCATACACACACAACAAAAAAAATATCTTTTCATATCTTGTTTAACTA
>NW_013721029.1:0-323 GCF_000517525.1 Limulus polyphemus | reverse complement strand
GGAGAGTTAATATATATTTTAGTTCATTCTTTACAGAGGAGAGTTTAGATATATTTTAGTTCATTCTTTACAGATGAGAGTTTAGATATATTTTAGTTCATTCTTTACAGATGAGAGTTTAGATATATTTTAGTTCATTCTTTACAGAGGAGAGTTTAGATATATATTTGGTTCATTCTTTACAGATGAGAGTTTAGATGTATTTTAGTTCATTCTTTACAGAGGAGAGTTTAGATATATTTTAGTTCATTCTTTACAGAGGAGAGTTAATATATATTTTAGTTCATTCTTTACAGAGGAGAGTTTAGATATATATTTTAGTT
>NW_013721028.1:0-323 GCF_000517525.1 Limulus polyphemus | reverse complement strand
ACAATACTAACTTGTTTTTACTATTAATCCTACAGATCTGGTATAACTTATCTTGTATTTACTTAATGTCACTTCACAATACTAACTTGTTTTTACTATTAATCCTACAGATCTGGTATAACTTATCTTGTATTTACTTAATGTCACTTCACAATACTAACTTGTTTTTACTATTAATCCTACAGATCTGGTATAACTTATCTTGTATTTACTTAATGTCACTTCACAATACTAACTTGTTTTTACTATTAATCCTACAGATCTGGTATAACTTATCTTGTATTTACTTAATGTCACAACACAATACTAACTTGTTTTTACTA
>NW_013721027.1:0-323 GCF_000517525.1 Limulus polyphemus | reverse complement strand
TTAGAGGGGTTTAAGATGAGGGTATGATATCTGACAGTATATGTCACATTAACTTGAACACATGGATGTTGGAGGGGGTTTAAGATGAGGGTATGATACCTGACAGTAAAGGTCATAGTAACTTGAACACATGGATGTTAGAGGGGGTTTAAGATGAGGGTATGATACCTGACAGTAAAGGTCACTGTGACTTGAACACATGGATGTTAGAGGGGTTTAAGATGAGGGTATGACACCTGACACTAAAGGTCACTGTGACTTGAACACGTGTATGCCAGAGAGGGTTTAAGATGAGGGTATGATATCTGACAGTATATGTCACA
>NW_013721026.1:0-323 GCF_000517525.1 Limulus polyphemus | reverse complement strand
CAATGATACACTTAGGGTTAGTGATACACAGTGCAACTATTTATAACAATGATACAGTTAGGGTTAGTGATACACAGTGCAACTATTATAAGAAAGATACACTTAGGGTTAATGATACACAGTGCAACTATTATAAGAAAGATACACTTAAGGTTAATGATACACGGTGCAACTATTATAACAATGATACACTTAGGGTTAGTGAATGATACACAGTGCAAACTATTATAAGAAAGATACACTTAGGGTTAATGATACACAGTGCAACTATTATAACAATGATACCACTTAGGGTTAATGATACACAGTGCAACTATTATAAA
>NW_013721025.1:0-323 GCF_000517525.1 Limulus polyphemus | reverse complement strand
AAAAGATGCATAAGCATTAATTGGGCCTCCTACATTTATTTCCTTATAACTGTAGTTACGATTCTGGCTGATTGATACCATTAACTTCAATATCTCTTTAGTTCAAACAAATTAAATTATAGGTTTCTCCCTTTATCTCCAATTCTTAAGTTTCTCAGGTCTTTTGTCTCCCCCCCCCTCTGCAATTGAGGGAGCATACTTAAGTTACTCACATCACTTATTGTTGGGATGTCTTTAATATATAAATAATGCCATATCGGCTAAGTGTAAGCTGTTCTAAAGTAAAGATGTCTTGTTTAAGGTAAAGTCTTATCTCAAATCAA
>NW_013721024.1:0-323 GCF_000517525.1 Limulus polyphemus | reverse complement strand
CGTACACCAATGTTGCTATTTAATAACTTTTTTTAAATAGAAACATTGTTGTACGTGTAGTTAGTTCTTTTTTAAAATAGAAACATTGGTGTACATGTAGTTGGCTTCTCTTTAAATAGAAACATTGTTGTACGTGTAGTTAGCTTGTTTTTAAATAGGAACATTGTTGTATATGTAGTTAGCTTGTTTTTAAATAGAAACATTGGTGTACGTGTAGTTAGCTTGTTTTTAAATAGGAACATTGTTGTATATGTAGTTAGCTTGTTTTTAAATAGAAACATTGTTGTACATGTAGTTAGCTTCTCTTTAAATAGAAACATTGG
>NW_013721023.1:0-323 GCF_000517525.1 Limulus polyphemus | reverse complement strand
TTACTACAACAGTTACACAACACAACATATCGATGTAATGATAGCTATACTACAACAGTTACACAACCTAACATATCGATGTAATGATAGCTATTCTACAACAGTTACACAATACAACATCTCGATCTAATGATAGCTATACTACAACAGTTACACAATACAACATCTCGATCTAATGATAGCTTTACTACAACAGTTACACAACCTAACATATCGATGTAATGATAGCTTTACTACAACATTACACAATACAACATCTCGATCTAATGATAGCTTTACTACAACAGTTACACAACCTAACATATCGATGTAATGATAGCTTT
>NW_013721022.1:0-323 GCF_000517525.1 Limulus polyphemus | reverse complement strand
CTGGCTCAGTAATAAGGTTGAGGACTCATAACGCCACAATTCAGGGTTAAAACCCTTTCGTGGCCACTGCACAGACAGTGTATTGTGCAGCTGGTGACACCTGTTGAGAAACAACAAAAGCTTTAGAAAAAGCTAGTGTTTGAATTAAAAGTACATTTACTAGTTGTTTTTACATACAGATGTAAAATTTAGAGATAATATGAAAGTATTGTCTATCATGACGTGTCATTGTATCTTATACAACAAAATAGTAAATTAATGTTTACGTACTAAACTTATAACATTTCAAGTTTCACGCATATCTGTTAAATTTTCAAGAGGAA
>NW_013721021.1:0-323 GCF_000517525.1 Limulus polyphemus | reverse complement strand
AGCCCAGCAGCAAGTCTGGTATAACCTTCTATAACCTAACCTTACAAAAACAGAGAAGAACTGAAACATTTCACTAGAAACTTTACCCCAACAGCTCAGCAGGAAATCTGTTATAACCTTCTATAACCTAACCTAATAAACCTAACAAAAAACAGGGAGGAACAAAACATTTCACTAGAAACTTTACCCCAACAGCTCAGCAGGAAATCTGGTATAACCTTCTATAACCTAACCTAATAAACCTAACAAAAAACAGGGAGGAACAAAAACATTTCACTAGAAACTTTCCCCCAGTAGCCCAGCAGCAAGTCTGGTATAACCTT
>NW_013721020.1:0-323 GCF_000517525.1 Limulus polyphemus | reverse complement strand
TATCACCACAAGTATCAGGATGAACCTTCATCCTGATACTTGTGGTGATAGAATAATTCATCCTGATACTTGTGGTGATAGAATAGTTCATCCTGATACTTGTGGTGATAGAATACCTGATACTTGTGGTTATAGAATAGTTCATCCTCATACTTCTGGTGATAGAATAGTTCATTCTGATACTTCTGGTGATAGAATAGTTCAGCCTGATACTTGTGGTGATAGAATAGCTGAACTATTCTATCACCACAAGTATCAGGTTGAACTATTCTATCACCACAAGTATCAGAATGAACTATTCTATCACCACAAGTATCAGGATG
>NW_013721019.1:0-323 GCF_000517525.1 Limulus polyphemus | reverse complement strand
GTCAGGAGATATCAATAAATATATTCACGACCTATATTCCCGGAATATAACTTTCTCCTGACGAAGCTATAACAGCGGAAAATTGAGCTAATTTGATATCGTGATTATATTTAACTTATATCTCCGGAATATAACTTTATTAGCTCAATATTCCGCTGATACAGCTTCGTCAGGAGATATCATTAAATATAATCACGACCTATATCTATGGAATATAACTTCATTAGCTCAATATTCCGCTCTTACAACTTCGTCAGGACATATCAATAAATTTAAACATGGCCTATATCTCCGGAATATAACTTCATTAGCTCAATTTTCCG
>NW_013721018.1:0-323 GCF_000517525.1 Limulus polyphemus | reverse complement strand
GAACTTCACATTCTGATGAAAGGATATGACAGATCAATAAAGGAACTTCACATTCTGATGAAAGGATATGACAGAACAATAAAGTAACTTCACATTCTGATGAAAGGATATGACAGATCAATAAAGGAACTTCACATTCTGGTGAAATGATATAACAGAACAATAAAGGAACTTCACATTCTGGTGAAAGGATATAACAGAACAATAAAGGAACTTCACATTCTGATGAAAGGATATAACAGAACAATAAAGGAACTTCATATTCTGATGAAAGGATATAACAGAACAATAAAGGAACTTCACATTCTGAGGAAAGGATATTG
>NW_013721017.1:0-323 GCF_000517525.1 Limulus polyphemus | reverse complement strand
AGCAAATGTACAACGTCTCTAACCGTTATTAGTCTCAAAGATGGCAGCTAAGTTCTCTGTTTTGCTGTTCTTACTGTGGGCATGTATCTTGCATTTACGCTCTTCAAATAATCATAACCCTAACTCTAACGTGTAATGGCTTAAATAAATTTGATAAAATATTACAGTTCACCATCTTACTATAGTTCACACCGAAAGAGTTGTTGTTCAATCAATTGAAAATATAAATACCGTCTATCATATCTCATCCAGCCTGATGAGCACTGGTATAAAGCGAGAGGCCTCGCCAGCAACGGATATAGCAGATACAGTGTGGTTGAGCA
>NW_013721016.1:0-323 GCF_000517525.1 Limulus polyphemus | reverse complement strand
AACATTACTAATGTTTATGAATGGGTACACTTCAGTAACATTACTAATGTTCCACATGATGATACACTTCAGTAACATTACTAATGTTCCACATGATGATACCCTTCAGTAACATTACTAATGTTCCACATGACAATACCCTTCAGTTACATTACTAATGTTCCACATGACGATACCCTTCAGTTACATTACTAATGTTCCACATGACGATACCCTTCAGTTACATTACTAATGTTCCACATGACGATACACTTCAGTTACATTACTAATGTTCCACATGACGATACCCTTCAGTTACATTACTAATGTTCCACATGACGATA
>NW_013721015.1:0-323 GCF_000517525.1 Limulus polyphemus | reverse complement strand
GTTTTGTTTACCATATATATATATATATCGCTGTGAATGTTTAGTCAGAAGTTTTTATTTACCATATATTAATCGATATGAATGTTTAATCAGGAGGTTTTATTTATCATATATATGTATTTATATATATCGTTGTAAACGTTTAATCAGTAGTTTTTTTACCATGTATACGTATATCGTTGTGAATGTTTAATCAAAAGTTTTTATTTACAATATATATATCGTTGTGAATTTTTAATCAGAAGTTTTATTTGCCATATATATATATCGATGTGAATGTATAATCAGTAGTTTTTATTTACCATAAATATATCGATATGAAT
>NW_013721014.1:0-323 GCF_000517525.1 Limulus polyphemus | reverse complement strand
CATAATTTTTGTAACAATGATGCTTTCAAATTCTCTACCAACTACCATTAAAACATAATTTTGTAACAATGATGCTTTCAAATTCTCTACCAACTACCATTAAAACATAATTTTCGTAACAATGATGCTTTCTAGTTCTCCACCAACTGCCATTAAAACAATTTTGTAACAATGATGCTTTCAAATTATCCACCAACTACCATTAAAACATAATTTTTGTAACAATGATGCTTTCAAAATCTCCACCAACTACCATTAAAACATAATTTTTGTAACAATGATGCTTTCAAATTCTCTACCAACTACCATTAAAACATAATTTC
>NW_013721013.1:0-323 GCF_000517525.1 Limulus polyphemus | reverse complement strand
AACTCGGTCTTGAACATGAAATTAGTTGACAGTAAACTTGTTCTTGAACATGAAAGTAGTAGACAGTAAACTCGTTCTTGAACATGAAAGTAGTTGACAGTAAACTCGTTCTTGAACATGAAATTAGTTGACAGTAAACTCGTTCTTGAACATGAAATTAGTTGACAGTAAAACACATTTCTTAACACAAAATCAGACTATTTTTAATGTACATAGTTTACTCTGATCGGAAGTTATTATTAATTATTAACTGAATATCCTTCAAGTTAACTTACAAGTATTAGATTCGTTTTTGAACAAGAAATTAGGCTTAACCGAATAGC
>NW_013721012.1:0-323 GCF_000517525.1 Limulus polyphemus | reverse complement strand
GCTTCTTGTAGTTAATATTCTACATGCTTCTAACCTGTTCATGAAGCTTCTTGTAGTTAATATTCTACATGCTTCTAACTTGCTCATAAAGCTTCTTGTAGTTAATATTCTACATGCTTCTAATTTGCTCATAAAGCTTCTTGTAGTTAATGTTCAACATGCTTCTAACTTGCTCATAAAGCTTCTTGCAGTTAAAGTTCTACACGTTTCTAACCTGTTCATAAAGCTTCTTGTAGTTAATATTCTACACGCTTCTAACCTGTTCATAAAGCTTCATTGCAGTTAAAATTCTACACGCTTCTAACCCGTTCATAAAGCTTCTC
>NW_013721011.1:0-323 GCF_000517525.1 Limulus polyphemus | reverse complement strand
CTTCCCTATATTGAAGAGGTTCTTGAAAAATAGTACGATATTAACATTATAAAATCTGATGTTTCACTCTTTTATATCTTAACGAGGGGAAATATTAAACCTGCCAGTGTGTTTATTATATCTTAACGAGGGGAAATATTAAACCTGCCAGTGTGTTTATTATATCTTAACGAGGGGAAATATTAAACCTGCCAGAGAAGACAAAGTGTGTTTATTATATCTTAACGAGGGAAATATTAAACCTGCCAGAGAAACAAAGTGTGTTTATTATATCTTAACGAGGGAAAATATTAAACCTGCCAGTGTGTTTATTATATCTTAAC
>NW_013721010.1:0-323 GCF_000517525.1 Limulus polyphemus | reverse complement strand
TTAGATTCTGATGAATTCAGTTTTTCTAGGAAATTGGCGAGATAGATTTGGTGTTACCGTTTCCAAGATAAAGACATTCTTTTCCTTAACTCCAGCTAAAGTGAGGGTATTGATTGATAGTGGGTGAAGCTGAACTTTCATATTTGCAAGAAGAAATTGCTGTATCTTCTGTCACACTTATTGATTTAAATATGTAAACAGATTAACTTAGTCCTCATTTATTGATTTAAATATGTAAACAGATTAACTTACACCTCACTTATTGATTTCGACATGCAAACGGATTAACTTACTCCTCATTTATTGATTTAAATATGTAAACA
>NW_013721009.1:0-323 GCF_000517525.1 Limulus polyphemus | reverse complement strand
AAAACATACGTCCAGACATAACCTGGTGTCTGATAGCCTTCCATAGTGGGTAAATTGTGGAAGTAAGGAAACTGAGTATCAGTAAAACATACGTCCAGACATAACCTGGTGTCTGATAGCCTTCCATATTGGGTAAATTGTGAAAGTAAGGAAACTGAGTATCAGTAAAACATACGTCCAGACATAACCTGGTGTCTGATAGCCTTCCATACTGGGTAAATTGTGGAAGTAAGGAAAGTGAGTATCAGTAAAACATACGTCCAGACATAACCTGGTGTCTGATAGCCTTCCATACTGGGTAAATTGTGAAAGTAAGGAAACTG
>NW_013721008.1:0-323 GCF_000517525.1 Limulus polyphemus | reverse complement strand
CCGTGAATTATTGGTGTAATTTTGCACGCAATACGAGCAGAAAGTCGTGATATTGTTGTTTTATGGTAAGAAAACAAAATCAAACATCATTTTATTCACTTTATAAAGTTTATTGCAAGCATCATAGTCGCGCTGTGTCTTCATCAGGATCGCGGATGAGTGAAATGTCAGTCAACTCAATAATTGTTTTTTGTTTGTTTTGGAATTTCGCGCAAAGCTACACGAGGGCTATCTGCGCTAGCCGTCCCTAATTTAGCAGTGTAAGACTAGAGGGAAGGCAGCTAGTCATCACCACCCACCGCCAACTCTTGGGCTACTCTTTT
>NW_013721007.1:0-323 GCF_000517525.1 Limulus polyphemus | reverse complement strand
GTAGTTGATGTGATATAATAAGGTTTTATAATATTGTGGTTTGATGTGATATAATAAGGTTTTATAATATTGTGGTTTGATGTAATATAATAAGGTTATATAATATTGTGGTTTGATAAGGTTATATGATATTGTGGTTTGATGTGGTATAATAAGGTTTTATAATATTGTAGTTGATGTGATATAATAAGGTTATATAATATTGTAGTTGATGTAATATAATATGGTTATATAATATTGTAGTTGATGTGGTATAAGTAGGTTATATAATATTGTAGTTGATGTGGTATAAGTAGGTTATATAATATTGTGGTTTGATAAGA
>NW_013721006.1:0-323 GCF_000517525.1 Limulus polyphemus | reverse complement strand
TTTTCAGTCTTGTTCTC
Organism: Limulus polyphemus; assembly: GCF_000517525.1. Lineage (NCBI taxonomy): Eukaryota > Metazoa > Arthropoda > Merostomata > Xiphosura > Limulidae > Limulus > Limulus polyphemus. The sequence continues at coordinate 306 of NW_013721006.1, read as the reverse complement.
TACTAGCCGGAATGTCGAGCTCTGGAATGAGCGAAGCTCGTCGTCGGCAATGGATATGGCGAGTACAGTATGGTTGATATACTATTATTATACACTCTTATAATTCTTAAAAATCCCTAAGGGCTCAACTGAAGAATTTAGTGTTTAAAATATATAATAAGCCTAACACTAATGCCTTATGACAAGTATAATTAATCATAATTATGATTCTCCAGGTTGTACAAGGCATTCGTACTCCAACAATATTTTTTAATTAATTGTTATGTAAGGATAATTTATGTTTGTTGATTATAAGAAATCTATAGA
>NW_013721005.1:0-323 GCF_000517525.1 Limulus polyphemus | reverse complement strand
TAACCTAACCTAACCCTAACCCTAACCCTAACCCTAACCCTAACCCTAACCCTAACCCTAACCCTAACCCTAACCCTAACCCTAACCCTAACCCTAACCCTAACCCTAACCCTAACCCTAACCCTAACCCTAACCCTAACCCTAACCTTAACCCTAACCTTAACCCTAACCTTAACCCTAACCTTAACCCTAACCTTAACCCTAACCTTAACCTAACCCTAACCTTAACCCTAACCTAACCCTAACCTAACCTTAACCTAACCCTAACCCTAACCTAACCTTAACCTAACCTTAACCTAACCTTAACCTAACCTTAACCCAAC
>NW_013721004.1:0-323 GCF_000517525.1 Limulus polyphemus | reverse complement strand
TAAAACCGAAACATTTCAATATACATAATACTAAATTAATAATTAAATACCATTCAGAAATAACAATTTGTTCAACTTTGTTACTCAAATGATTTCAAATTGTGACGTAACATAACTGAAAATTATCACAGGTAAAAACCATCGAGCATTTTCAAACTACATATTTTCATGTGGATGGTCGCCTCCCGCTGGAAATTATAACTACTTTAATTCATACGACTTAAAAGGTTTGCTACAAATGTGAAAAAGGATATGACTATTACCGTCGGAATAAAAAAAAAAACAAGAAAAAGTAACAACATTATTAAATATAATATACAAAT
>NW_013721003.1:0-323 GCF_000517525.1 Limulus polyphemus | reverse complement strand
AACAAAACAGAACTAATTATCATTGTTAAACTGAAGCGGAAACAAAACAGAACTAATTATCATTGTTAAACTAAAGAGGAAACAAAACAGAACTAATTATTATTGTTAAACTAAAGAGGAAACAAAACAGAACTAATTATCATTGTTAACTGAAGAGGAAATAAAACAGAATTAATTATCATTGTTAAACTAAAGAGGAAACAAAACAGAACTAATTATTATTGTTAAACTAAAGAGGAAACAAAACAGAACTAATTATCATCGTTAAACTGAAGCGGAAACAAAACAGAACTAATTATTATTGTTAAACTAAAGAGGAAACA
>NW_013721002.1:0-323 GCF_000517525.1 Limulus polyphemus | reverse complement strand
AGAGAGGGTTTAAGATGGGAGTATGACACCTGACACTAAAGGTCACTGTGACTTGAACACGTGGATGCCAGAGAGGGTTTAAGATGGGAGTATGACACCTGACAGTAAAGGTCACTGTGACTTGAACACGTGGATGTTAGAGGGGGTTTAAGATGAGGGTATGATACCTGACAGTAAAGGTCATAGTAACTTGAACACGTGGATGCCAGAGAGAGTTTAAGATGGGAGTATGACACTTGACAGTAAAGGTCACTGTGACTTGAACACGTGGATGACAGAGAAGGTTTAAGATGAGGGTATGATACCTGACAGTAAAGGTCATA
>NW_013721001.1:0-323 GCF_000517525.1 Limulus polyphemus | reverse complement strand
GAACCCGCGACCCGCAGATTGCGAATCGAGCGTTTTACCCACCTGGCCATGCCGGGCTTACCATGTTCCATATAATCGACAAAAAAAAATATGAACCAAAGAATTAACTGTCACTTTTATAACGCCCTCAAAGCTGAAATTCAGAGCTTGTTTAAATCCAGACAAGGTTTTTATGTAAACCAACTAATTGATATTAAACGTAAAGGAAACTGAAGAAACAGGTATGCTTTCATTGGTTAATTTACCTGATTTGCCTGGATAGCTGGCGGTAATTTTGTAATTTTGAATTCTTAATTTCACTCTTGATGTGCATTGACGTATTC
>NW_013721000.1:0-323 GCF_000517525.1 Limulus polyphemus | reverse complement strand
ATATTGATAAGTCATAAGAAGTGGGAAACAGTTTTGTTAAAACACCTAAAATATGTATATATATATATTAATTTACTGTTGCGGAGATTTTAGCTGAAATGTTGCATTATAATTTAAAGCTTCGGTTTTTGCAGATTTTACTTATCTTGTGCAGTTTTTGACTTCTATATGATAATATATTTGTAGTTGTCATGGAAACAAAATTGTTTTATTCACAAAACTTGTAGCATGAAGTAAACTCTGCTATGTAAGATTACTTACATTAAAATATTGTGTTCTTTTAACAGATGCGATCATATCTTCAAAATAAAAAGATAAGCTGG
>NW_013720999.1:0-323 GCF_000517525.1 Limulus polyphemus | reverse complement strand
CATTGTCCGTCCAATGATAACACATAAAGTAAGATACACTAGTCTTTGTCCCTTCAGTGATAACATATACAGTAAGATACAGTAGTCTTTGTCCGTTCAGTGATAACATATAAAGTAAGATACACTAGTCATTGTCCGTCCAATGATAACACATAAAGTAAGATACACTAGTCTTTGTCCGTTCAGTGATAACATATAAAGTAAGATACAGTAGTTTTTGTCCGTTCAGTGATAATATATAAAGTAAGATACACTTGTCATTGTCCGTTCAGTGATAACATATAAAGTAAGATACAGTAGTCTTTGTCCGTTCAATGACAATA
>NW_013720998.1:0-323 GCF_000517525.1 Limulus polyphemus | reverse complement strand
CAGTGGCTGGGTGTGACGAGTTGGTAACAGTGGCTGGGTGTGACGAGCTGGCAACATTGGCTGGGTGTGACGAGTTGGTAGCAGTGGCTGGGTGTGACGAGCTGGTAACAGTGGCTAGGTGTGACGAGCTGGCAACATTGGCTGGGTGTGACGAGTTGGTAACAGTGGCTGGGTGTGACGAGTTGGTAACAGTGGCTGGGTGTGACGAGTTGGCAACATTGGCTGGGTGTGACGTGTTGGCAACATTGGCTGGGTGTGACGAATGGCAACATTGGCTGGGTGTGACGAGTTGGTAGCAGTGGCTGGGTGTGACGAGTTGGTAC
>NW_013720997.1:0-323 GCF_000517525.1 Limulus polyphemus | reverse complement strand
TACTGGGTGTATAAATGTGTGACTAAGTAGTAGGGGTACTGGGTGTATAAATGTGTGACTAAGTAGTAGGGGTACTGGGTGTATAAATGTGTGTCTAAGTAGGAGGGGTACTGGGTGTATAAATGTGTGACTAAGTAGTAGGGGTACTAGGTGTATAAATGTGTGTCTAAGTAGTAGGGGTACTGGGTGTATAAATGTGTGACTAAGTAGTAGGGGTACTGGGTGTATAAATGTGTGACTAAGTAGTAGGGGTACTGGGTGTATAAATGTGTGTCTAAGTAGGAAGGGTACTGGGTGTATAAATGTGTGTCTAAAGTAGGAGG
>NW_013720996.1:0-323 GCF_000517525.1 Limulus polyphemus | reverse complement strand
GTTACTGTACTTTACTTAATTGATATACTTTAAAATATGATTAATGTTGATTCTACTTAGGAAAAGTACGACATGAACAATGAGAAGTAACATATTTAGGGACCGGATATTTAGAACCTCACTAAAATTATGTGTAGTTTATTAGATAGGGTTCTACATGCAACTTAAAGATAATAATTTCAAACTCAATTAACAGCACAAGTTCTTTATTTTAACACCAAGGTTTCATAGAGGCACAGCCTTTTAACTTAACTGTCAACTGCAGTAAAAGAAGTTTCTGAATCTAAGCTAAATTTTTATACTATTCTTGCTTCATTTTGGGT
>NW_013720995.1:0-323 GCF_000517525.1 Limulus polyphemus | reverse complement strand
AATAATGATTAGTAGGTACAGGTTAGTTTTACATTGAACTTCTGTCACTGCACACTTGTGTTACAGTTAATAATGATTAGTAGAGTACAGGTTAGTTTTACATTGAACGTCTGTCACTGCACACTTGTGTTACAGTTGGTAATGATTAGTAGAATACAGGTTAGTTCAAGTTGAACTTGTGTCACTGCACACTTGTGTTACAGTTGATAATGATTAGTAGAGTACAGGATAGTTTAAGTTAAACTTCTGTCACTGCACACTTGTGTTACAGTTGATAATTATTAGTAGAATACAGGTTAGTTTAAGTTGAACTTCTGTCACTA
>NW_013720994.1:0-323 GCF_000517525.1 Limulus polyphemus | reverse complement strand
AGGGTTACACTGTAAAACCTAGTTTATACAATACTGAATATGATAACCTATAGATGATTACACTGTAAAACCTAGTTTATACAATACTGAATATGATAACCTATAGATGATTACACTGTAAAACCTAGTTTATACAATACTGAATATGATAACCTATAGATGGTTACACTGTAAAACCTAGTTTATACAATACTGAATAAGATAACCTATAGATGGTTACACTGTAAAACCTAGTTTATACAATACTGAAGATAACCTATAGATGATTACACTGTAAAACCTAGTTTATACAATACTGAATAAGATAACCTATAGAGGGTTAC
>NW_013720993.1:0-323 GCF_000517525.1 Limulus polyphemus | reverse complement strand
TAGCTAACCCTTAAATGTCCTCACATTAATGATATATATTAGGTAATCTAACATAGATACCTCTCTCATTACTGATGTCAGATAATCTAACAGCTAACTCTTAAATGTCCTCACATTAATGATATATATTAGGTAATTTAACACAGATAGATTATTTTTAAATTGTCTCGGTTCTTAACCCTTTATTCTGTAATCAGAATTTCTTAAAATCCTTGCAACGCGCTAGCTGTGTTTATCGAAGAGAATCTCCTCCAAGTTAACTTTCTGGTTGAAACGTCCTGTTCTAATATTTGCTTCATTCCACATACACTTCCACGTCACTT
>NW_013720992.1:0-323 GCF_000517525.1 Limulus polyphemus | reverse complement strand
ATAAATTTGCTTCATAAATATGCCCATTCCAGACTGTCCTGCCCCATGGACTTCATGGGCAAAGCAGAAGGGGATTGCTGCCCATCCCTTAGATTGAATAAATCAGATTTTGTCTGCTTTTCAAAGAAGGGTTTTGAGGTCACCCATTGCACTGTTTCCGGTGTATACATTCCTCTGGACTCTCCAGTGAGTCCTTACCAATTTCCAATTCCAAGCTGCTGTGGTGGTGGACCATGGAGGTATCCTCCTGAACGAGAGATATACAATGTAAGCAATGACAAATCCATTCAGTTGAGAGAAGGGTGGTAGTGTTCTGCTGATGT
>NW_013720991.1:0-323 GCF_000517525.1 Limulus polyphemus | reverse complement strand
TTATCAAGTAGAATTCTCCAAACGTTCAGTGATAGACAGAAGTTTAAACAAAGTAATTATTTATGAAGAGAAGTTGATAAATGTCTCTTCATTTTATGCACGTTGTACTTAATTTGATGTTTTATAAGTTTACACTTCCCGATAAATAAGAGAAGAAATGTTAAATGTTATTACTTTCCTTTTACGAACATACAAGTAGTGCCTTATGACCGGCACTATTTTCCGATGTAAATATTTATTACGCAATACATAATGAGAGAATGCTAGGAATAAGACTCAGTCTTCGTTTCATGGTTTTCAATCTTTTCGGTCATCTTATATTA
>NW_013720990.1:0-323 GCF_000517525.1 Limulus polyphemus | reverse complement strand
ATATATATATATTTAATAAGACTATGCATAAAAACAGAAAAGGCCCAGCCTCACATGCCTATTATGAAAAACCGCCACTGGTCAACATAAATTGTTTACTTCTGACCAGAAGATATCGATAATAAAGACTATGAAGTGGAGTTCACAACAGGGAGTTGCTAATACAGAAACAAAATCCCTCTGAATACATTAGGAATTAATTATAACTGCCCACGAATGTTAGTTGTCCCGAACTGTACATTATTTCTTCTTTTTTTCTTTATATTTATGTATGTTTTAGATATGAATGATATATAAACCATGTACGTAGACAAACAATAGAC
>NW_013720989.1:0-323 GCF_000517525.1 Limulus polyphemus | reverse complement strand
CTTATACATCCAATATCATGTGACTGTTGTGTCACACTATACTTTAAGCTTTAAACATCTTATACATCCAATATCATGTGACTGTTGTGTCACACTATACTTTAAGCTTTAAACATCTTATACATCCAATATCATGTGACTGTTGTGTCACACTATACTTTAAGCTTTGACATGATGATTGCACAAAATGTAAGTAGGAAGTTTGCAAGTTATTATTAACATAAGTTACTTGCATGTAACTTAATATGTTTGTAATGATTTGATAATATATGTAATGGTTATGTGCTAACAGACATCTGCATCTGAAGGAAGAATTAATACTG
>NW_013720988.1:0-323 GCF_000517525.1 Limulus polyphemus | reverse complement strand
CTTTTTTTTATAAGGAAAAAATACATAAACTCGGAATTCAGAGAAAATTAATCTACACATTTGAAGTTTTTCAGGCAATTTGTAAAGCTTTTTAATAACTGATAAATTTTCTTGAAACTATTTATTTTTTGGTAAAAGTGTAGACTTTATATATATATATAACTTCCATTGCACATTTGTAATAACAGGTCAAAATTTATGTATTGTGCAATAAAGGAAAGCGGGCAACATTAACATAACAAAATTACCTTTTCCACCGCGGGTGTTCCACGTATAATTCCATATAGATGGAAACGAAGTGAACGTTGGTTTTTGTCATGTTG
>NW_013720987.1:0-323 GCF_000517525.1 Limulus polyphemus | reverse complement strand
TGTATTAAACGACATGGTAGTTTTACTGTAGATATGGTGGTCTACAGAGTAAAACAAGGTGATAATACTTACTTTTGATGTCGGTGGTTTAAAGCATGTATTAAACGACATGGTAGTTTTACTGTAGATATGGTGGTCTACAGAGTAAAAACAAGGTGATAATACTTACTTTTGATGTTGGTGGTTTAAAGCATGTATTAAAAGACATGGTAGTTTTGTTGTAGATATGGTGGTCTACAGAGTAAAAACAAGGTGATAATACTTACTTTTGATGTCGGCTGTTTAAAAGCACAGTATTAAAAGACATGGTAGTTTTACTGTAG
>NW_013720986.1:0-323 GCF_000517525.1 Limulus polyphemus | reverse complement strand
AGTCTCTACCTAAAGGTTCTATGGTCAAGTGTCTCAGTCTCTACCTAAAGGTTTTCTGGTCAAGTGTCTCAGTCTCTACCTAAAGGTTCTCTGGTCAGGTGTCTCAGTCTCTACCTAAAGGTTCTCTGGTCAATTGTCTCAGTCTCTACCTAAAGGTTCTCTGGTCAAGTGTCTCAGTCTCTACCTAAAGGTTTTCTGGTCAAGTGTCTCAGTCTCTACCTAAAGGTTCTCTGGTCAAGTGTCTCAGTCTCTACCTCAAGATTCACTTGTCACGTGTCTCAGTTTCTACCTAAAGGTTCTCTGGTCAATTGTCTCAGTCTCTA
>NW_013720985.1:0-323 GCF_000517525.1 Limulus polyphemus | reverse complement strand
CCTAGTGTTTGGAAAGTTTGTTTACCAGACTGGTATTGATCCACACTTTGTCTTAGTGTTAGGAGGGTTTGTGTACCACGCTGGTATTGGTTTATACCTTGTATTAGTGTTAGGAGGTTTTGTTTACCAAGCTGGTATTGATCCACACCTTGTATTAGTGTTAGGAGGTTTTGTTTACCACGCTGGTATTGGTTTACACTTTGTATTAGTGTTAGGAGGGTTTGTTTACCAGACTGGTATTGGTTTACACTTTGTATTAGTGTTAGGAGGGTTTTGTTTACCAGGCTGGTATTGGTTTACACTTTGTATTAGTGTTAGGAGGG
>NW_013720984.1:0-323 GCF_000517525.1 Limulus polyphemus | reverse complement strand
TGAAACTACCCTAACTCCCCTATTACTTGAAGCGTCAGTAACAAAATCAAAATATACAGTTCAGTAGTGCAACTGAAAAGATTAATTATCGGAATAGGAATTAAAACAAACTTTAGTCACATAAAGTTAGAGAAAAATAAATACCTTTAAATTAGAGGAGTTCTGATGTGTTTTGAATACTCGTAAGCTTGACTGGCTGTTATGGAAATGGAAAGATGGTTTGTTTAAATTGATTCCAAATAAATGTGGATAAAATACGATTAGTTTCGAATTCATATATTATTTCATATTTAAAATTCTAAAACTTATTCTGTGTGTGTATT
>NW_013720983.1:0-323 GCF_000517525.1 Limulus polyphemus | reverse complement strand
TTATTTCTAGATCTGTTAATAGTATTAGATCCGAGCTTATTTCCAGATCTGTTAATAGTATTGGATCCGAGCTTATTTCTAGATCTATTAATAGTACTGGATCCGAGCTTATTTCTAGCTCTGTTAATAGTATTGGGTCCGAGCTTATTTCTAGATCTATTAATAGTATTGGATCCGAGCTTATTTCTAGATCTGTTAATAGTATTGGATCCGTACTTATTTCTAGATCTGTTAATAGTATTGCATCCGAGCTTATTTCCAGATCTGTTAATAGTATTGGATCCGTACTTATTTCTAGATCTGTTAATAGTATTGGATCCGTA
>NW_013720982.1:0-323 GCF_000517525.1 Limulus polyphemus | reverse complement strand
AATTACCGGTGTGAATCCGTGTTGTATTAATATTCTTTTAACTATCAATATCACTGGGACAAGTGACAATTACCAGTGTGAATCTAATACTACACGATATTCTTTTAACCATCAATATCACTGGGACAAGTGACAAGTTACCAGTGTGAATCTAATACAACAAGACATTATTTTAACCATCAATATCACTGGGACAAGTGAAAATTACCAGTGTGAACCTAATACTACACGATTTCTTTTAACTATCAATATCACTGGGACAAGTGACGATTACCAGTGTGAATCTAATACAACAAGACATTATTTTAACCATCAATATCACT
>NW_013720981.1:0-323 GCF_000517525.1 Limulus polyphemus | reverse complement strand
CCCGTTAATACCCTCTTTCATGACCATTTACACAATTATTTCCCGTTAATACCCTCTTTCATGACCATTTACACAATTATTTCCCGTTAATACCCTCTTTCATGACCATTTACACAATTATTTCCCGTTAATACCCTCTTTCATGACCATTTACACAATTATTTCCAATATTTTAGGTATAGATTCATCATATTGATATAAGCCAATTTTTTAACAAATCTGACATGTAGAAAAGCCCCAATGTTGTCTAAATAACCTCACTTTTAATTACATGTTTGATCCGAATTTTGGAAAAGAACAACAGTTATGAATGGAAGGTCAAA
>NW_013720980.1:0-323 GCF_000517525.1 Limulus polyphemus | reverse complement strand
AAGCATAACACCTCGTAAAACTTATATAAACAACCACCTGTTTGTCAAACTGTTGCAATAGTTTGTTGTTGTTGTTTGTCTAAATTATGAAACATTGCTTTCCTATTTATTATTGTTTTTTTTTACCTAACGATCAAAGTTAATGATCTGTTCTTTCTTTACAGATTCACAGCTTAAGATGTAGTGGCAGTGCGCTCACTCTCTGGTTAAGAGCTGTATTTCGTAGCTTAATGGCAAGAGATTCGAGCATTCCAAGTAAAATTTTCCCCAGGAATGGAAGATAATGTGTAAGAAACTGTAGATAGGCACAACATCATACTCGT
>NW_013720979.1:0-323 GCF_000517525.1 Limulus polyphemus | reverse complement strand
CTTCTCTTTGGTAGTTTTGTGTGCTTTTTTCTCTGTTGTGAAATTACTCTTCGTGACTGGTTCTGTTGGTAAGATTTCTAAAGAATATAATTTTACCGTGCAGTTTTCTTTCGAAATTGAGAGAGTGGTGAAACGAAACACGATAAACAGTATGTTTATTTTCTTAGACTAAACGTGCACGATTACGACAAGTTTGTGAAAGAGTAGCACGTTATAAATTCTGTCTTCCTAAGAGCGACGTCGGACTTAGCTTACTTTTTAAGAGAGTTTCTTTCTTGCAGAGCCGACACCCTTCATGAAATATGGAAATCGTAGAATGACCC
>NW_013720978.1:0-323 GCF_000517525.1 Limulus polyphemus | reverse complement strand
TAAAAGTATTTATTGACTGAGTACAAAGTAATGGTTGTGTCATCATATGGTTATCCAAGTTAAAAGTATTTATTGATTGAGTAAAAAATAATGAAAGTCTCATCACTTGGTAATCCCAAGCAGAAGTATTTATTGACTGAGTACAAAGTAATGGTGGTGTCATCACTTGGCAATCCCAGTTAAAAATACTTACTGACTGTGTACAAAGTAGTTGTAGTGATATCACCTCGTAATTCCAGTTAGAAGTATCTATTGGCTGAGTACAAAGTAATGGTGGTGTAATCATCTAGTATTTCCGGTTAGAGTATCTATTGACTGAGTAC
>NW_013720977.1:0-323 GCF_000517525.1 Limulus polyphemus | reverse complement strand
GGAAGAGCTGATTTTAAGTGCTTTTAGATATTTTGAAGAACTGAAAACAAGCTTATGGCATTTGAGACACAGTAGCTTAGTTGATTAATGCATATTCCTACTAAGAAGAGTTGCTAGTTTGAATCTTTGTAAAAGCAGGTTAACTGCTGATGTTTTTTCCCAACATTCCTCTTAAATTTGGTTTGAATGTTATCCAGTCTCAGTTTTCTCTTCAGAAAAGTTGTCTATAAAAAATGGTGTACTATATTTAATATATTTATAGGTATCAAAGATATTTGAATTGAAACAGCTTTCCAAAGGTGCTGTTAATATCATTTATGGTT
>NW_013720976.1:0-323 GCF_000517525.1 Limulus polyphemus | reverse complement strand
CACTGGCTAGCCACACCCCTATATCGTAAAATATTTCGTGGGTACAGCACTGGCTAGCCACACCCCTATATCCTTGAAATATTTCGTGGGTACGGCACTGGCTAGCTACACCCCTATACCCTTAAAATATTTTGTGGGTCCGGCACTGGCTAGCCACACCCCTATATCGTAAAATATTTCGTGGGTACCGCACTGGCTAGCCACACCCATATACCCTTGAAATATTTCGTGGGTACGGCACTGGCTAGCCACACCCTATACCCTTAAAATATTTCGTGGGTACAGCACTGGCTAGCCACACCCATATACCCTTAAAATATTTC
>NW_013720975.1:0-323 GCF_000517525.1 Limulus polyphemus | reverse complement strand
GTTTCCTTACAATTCATCCAGATGGGATTGTAGCTAGTATTTCCTTACAATTCATTCAGCTTGTATAGTAGATAGTATTATCTTATAATTCAATAAGCTTGGATAGTAGCTAGTGTTACTTTACAATTCATTCAGCTTTTATAATAGCTAGTATTACCTTACAATTAATCAAGATGGGATAGTTGCTTGTATTACCTTACAATTCATCCAGATGTGATAGTAGCTAGTGTTACCTGACAATTCATTCAGCTTGGATAGTAGCTAATATTACCTTACAATTCATTCAGATTCGATAGTAGCTAGTGTTACTATACAATTCATCC
>NW_013720974.1:0-323 GCF_000517525.1 Limulus polyphemus | reverse complement strand
ATGCTATAGGCTTAGTCTGTAGCATCTTCCCATATTTCCTTAGTCTATAGCATCTTTCCATATTTCCTTAGTCTATAGCATCTTCCCATATTTCCTTAGTATGTAGCATCTTCCCATATTTCCTTAGTCTATTGCATCTTTCCATATTTCCTTAGTAAATATGGGAAGATGCTACAGACTAAGGAAATATGGGAAAATGCTATAGATTAAGGAAATATGGGAAGATGCTACATACTAAGGAAATATGGGAAGATGCTATAGACTAAGGAAATATGGAAGATGCTAAAGACTAAGGAAATATGGGAAGATGCTATAGACTAAGG
>NW_013720973.1:0-323 GCF_000517525.1 Limulus polyphemus | reverse complement strand
GCACTTAGTAACAACTGGCAAGATAGATGGAAAGATGGAGCACTTAGTAACAACTGACAAGATAGATGGAAAGATGGAGTACTTAGTAACAATTGGCAAGATAAATGGAAAGATGGAGCACTTAGTAACAACTGGCAAGATAGATGGAAAGATGGAGTACTTAGTAACAACTGGCAAGATAGATGGAAAGATGGAGCACTTAGTAACAACTGACAAGATAGATGGAAAGATGGAGCACTTAGTAACAACTGGCAAGATAGATGGAAAGATGGAGTACTTAGTAACAACCGGCAAGATAGATGGAAAGATGGAGTACTTAGTAA
>NW_013720972.1:0-323 GCF_000517525.1 Limulus polyphemus | reverse complement strand
GTTTATTCGTGTATGCTAGTTTATTATTATGGTTTATTCCTGTCTGCTAGTTTATTATTATGGTTTATTCCTGTATGCTAGTTTATTATTATGGTTTATTCCTGTCTGCTAGTTTATTATTATGCTTTATCCCTGTACGCTAGTTTATTAGTATGGTTTATTCCTGTACCCTAGTTTATTAGTATGGTTTATTCCTGTACCCTAGTTTATTATTATGGTTTATTCGTGTATGCTAGTTTATTATTATGGTTTATTCCTGTCTGCTAGTTTATTATTATTGTTTATTCCTGTATGCTAGTTTATTATTATGGTTTATTCCTGTA
>NW_013720971.1:0-323 GCF_000517525.1 Limulus polyphemus | reverse complement strand
GGCGGTTATGTGTCCGGCGGTTATGTCCGGTGGTTAAGTGTCCAGCGGTTATGTGTCCGGCGGTTATGTGTCCGGCGGTTGTGTCAGTGGTTATGTGTCCGATAGTTATGTGGTGGTTAAGTGTCCGGCGGTTATGTCGGTGGTTAAGTGTCCGGCGGTTATGTCGGTGGTTAAGTGTCCGGCGGTTATGTGTTTGGTGGTTAAGTGTCCAGCGGTTATGTAGGTGGTTTTGTGTGCGGCGGTTAAGTGTCCGGTGGTTAAGTGTCCGGCGGCTAAGTGTCCGGCGGCGAAGTGTCTGGCGGCTAAGTGTCTGGCGGCTAAGT
>NW_013720970.1:0-323 GCF_000517525.1 Limulus polyphemus | reverse complement strand
ACCAAAATCTACCCAAAAATTATTTATCCAACTTTATTGCATATACCAGAATCTTCAAAAAACTCTTTAGCTAACTTTACAGTGTATAACAAAATCTACCCAAAAACTCTTTATCTAACTTTATAGTAGTTACCAAAATCTACCCAAAAATTATTTACCTAACTTTATAATGAATACCAAAAACAACCGAAAAACTTTTTACCTAACTTTATAATGTGTATCGAAATCTATCCAAAAATTATTTACCTAACTTTACAATGTATACCAAAATATTTCCATAAAACTATTTACCTAACTTTATAGTGTATACGAAAATATTTCAT
>NW_013720969.1:0-323 GCF_000517525.1 Limulus polyphemus | reverse complement strand
AATGGAACTACAAACAAAAATCCATAAAATATTCGCACATTAGGTGTTCAAGATTCAGACAGTTAGAAAAATAACTGTGGTATGTGCAACAACATTTTCTTTATAATAGAACACACTTTTAAATAAAAGTACTCTCCTCGCAACAAGAACACGACTTTTTAATGTAGTAGTGAGAAAATGGAGTTTTAGAAAAATATTATTTCTTGAATAAATGGCACCACTTTTATTATATAAGAACATTACAGTTTATATCAGTAAAATGTATGACAATTTTAAGCTATGTACATTGAATCATTTTGATGCAATGAGTTGTGATGACTAAA
>NW_013720968.1:0-323 GCF_000517525.1 Limulus polyphemus | reverse complement strand
GTTTATTTGAATTGTGTTTATTTGAATCGTGTTTATTTCCGAACTTAAGATTTTGTAGGTTTTATTGTATCTTCTAGGTTTACACTCTGGTAGTTCTTCCTAGCATGGTTAAATATTACACTATTACACAGTGATTCACCACTTTATTATTACGTACTCATTTGTAAAAAAGCACTTCATTTACTTACAATGTGATTTTCTGAGCCCGATGAAAGAGAAAAGATTATTAACAGCATGCGATGGAGTCTGGAGAGTCATGATACACAGCGTGCGATGGACTATGGAGAGTCATGATACACAGCGTGTGATGGACTATGGAGAGT
>NW_013720967.1:0-323 GCF_000517525.1 Limulus polyphemus | reverse complement strand
TCTATGTTCTCCCTACTTTAATCTGTCAACCATATAAAATCTATGTTCTCCATACTTTAATCTGTCAACCATATAAAATCTATGTTCTCCCTACTTTAATCTGTCAACTATATGAAATCTATGTTCTCCCTACTTTAATCTGTCAACTATATGAAATCTATGTTCTCCCTACTTTAATCTGTCAACCATATAAATATCTATGTTCTCCCTACTTTAATCTGTCAACCATATAAAATCTATGTTCTCCCTACTTTAATCTATCAACCATATAACATCTATGTTCTCCCTACTTTAATCTGTCAACTATATGAAATCTATGTTCT
>NW_013720966.1:0-323 GCF_000517525.1 Limulus polyphemus | reverse complement strand
TTAACGAGATAATACAATATTAAACCCCTTTCTTAACGAGATAATACAATATACAATATCACACCCCTTTCTTACCGAGATAATACAATATACAATATCACACCCCTTTCTTAATGAGATAATACAATATACAATATTATACCCCTTTCTTAATGAGATAATACAATATACAATATCACACCCCTTTCTTAACGAGATAATACAATATTACACCCCTTTCTTAACGAGATAATATAATATACAATATCACACCCCTTTCTTAACGAGATAATACAATATACAACATCACACCCCTTTCTTAACGAGATAATACAATATACAAT
>NW_013720965.1:0-323 GCF_000517525.1 Limulus polyphemus | reverse complement strand
GTAGTAGGTATTGTTTAATAATATTGATTACAGTGCTGTAAAATACCACTTTAATAGTGTTTTGTAGTAGGTATTGTTTAATAATACTGATTACAGTGTTGTAAGATACCACTTTAATTGTGTTTTGTAGTAGGTATTGTTTAATAATATTGATTACAGTGCTGTAAAATACCACTTTAATAGTGTTTTGTAGTAGGTATTGTTTAATAATACTGATTACAGTGTTATAAGATACCACTTTAATAGTGTTTTGTAGTAGGTATTGTTTAATAATATTGATTACAGTGTTGTAAGATACCACTTTAATAGTGTTTTGTAGTAGG
>NW_013720964.1:0-323 GCF_000517525.1 Limulus polyphemus | reverse complement strand
CATCTAATTAGATAAAATAGCATATTTCTCCTATCCAGATATGTAACAATGTTTACTACTAACATCTAATTAGATAAAATAGCATATTTCTCCTATCCAGGTATGTAACAAAGTTTACTACTAACAGCTAATTAGATAAAATAGAATATTTCTCCTATCCAGGTATGTAACAATGTTTACTACTAACAGCTAATTAGATAAAATTGCATATTTCTCCTATCCAGATATGTAACAATGTTTACTACTAACAGCTAATTAGATAAAATAGAATATTTCTCCTATCCAGATATGTAACAATGTTTACTACTAACAGCTAATTAGAT
>NW_013720963.1:0-323 GCF_000517525.1 Limulus polyphemus | reverse complement strand
ATGTTATTAAATACTAGGTACACCGATATGTTATTAAATACTAGGTTCGCCGATTTGTTATTAAATACAAGGTACACCGATATGTTATTAAATACTAGGTACACTGACATGTTATTAAATACTAGGTACACCGATATGTTATTAAATACCAGGTACACCGAGATGTTATTAAATACTAGGTACACCGATATGTTATTAAATACTAGGTACGCCGATATGTTATTAAATACTAGGTTCGCCGATTTGTTATTAAATACTAGGTACACCGATATGTTATTAAATACCAGGTACACCGATATGTTATTAAATACCAGGTACACCGA
>NW_013720962.1:0-323 GCF_000517525.1 Limulus polyphemus | reverse complement strand
TCAGACACGTGTAAAATGTCTCATTATTTTAGCTGTACTCAATTTTATCATTGAAACCAATTAACTGAGGAGTCAAAAAACAAAAGAATGTGATAAGAAATAGGAGTATCGCACTATTTTAATTGTGTCTAGTTATAAATGTTAACAGAGAAAATACGCCCAACAATAGAAAGTAACAAATATTGTTGTCCATCATACTTTACAAATATTGTTGTCCATCTTACTTTACAAATATTGTTGTCCATCATACTTTACAAATATTGTTGTCCATCATACTTTACAAATATTGTTGTTTATAATACTTTACAAATATTGTTGTCCAC
>NW_013720961.1:0-323 GCF_000517525.1 Limulus polyphemus | reverse complement strand
TCTGTGGTGGGTACAGCACAGATATTCAATTGTGTAGCTTTGCGCTTTAGCCCAAACAAATACATAAATAAACCAATGCAACTAAAATGTAAATTTCAAAAATATTCATGCAAAGCTTGCCAAGAAAAGTTAGGATATTACTAAATATTTATGTATCAAAATTATTAAAGAAATGAAATTTAAACTGCGTTTGTGATTTAAATTATATAGTAATAATACATAATTATGTTTGCATGTTAAAAAATCAAATTTTGGTTCAATACACATTGAGTTTCACTGTAAATATATATATATATATATATGTGTGTGTGTATATCACGCAT
>NW_013720960.1:0-323 GCF_000517525.1 Limulus polyphemus | reverse complement strand
AATGGCGTCCTTAGATAACATTGATTAACGACATCCTTAGTTAATGCTGATTATCTGCAACCTTAGTTAAAATGATTAATGAAATGCGTAGTTAACACTGATTAACGACAACCTTAGTTAACACTGATTAACGGCAACCTTGATTAACAATGATTATCAACATCTTTAGTTAACACTGATTATCGGCAACCTTAGTTAACACTGATTAATGGCATACTTAGTTAACACAGATTAATGAAATACTTAGTTAACACTGATTAACGACATCTTTAGTTAATACTGATTATCGGCAACCTTAGTTAACACTGATAAACGGCATCTTT
>NW_013720959.1:0-323 GCF_000517525.1 Limulus polyphemus | reverse complement strand
TTATTGTGTACCGTGTAACTGACAGAGTTCCTTATTGTGTACCGTGTGACTGACAGAATTCCTTATTGTGTACCGTGTGACTGACAGAGTTCCTTATTGTATACCATGTGACTGACAGAGTTCCTTATTGTGTACCGTGTGACTGACAGAATTCCTTATTGTGTACCGTGTGACTGACAGAATTCCTTATTGTGTAGCGTGTGACTGACAGAATTTCTTATTGTGTACCGTGTGACTGACAGAATTCCATATTATGAACCATGTAACTGACAGAATTCCTTATTGTGTACCGTGTGACTGACAGAATTCCTTATTGTGTACCG
>NW_013720958.1:0-323 GCF_000517525.1 Limulus polyphemus | reverse complement strand
TTTTGTTAAGACCAAAGTGATTGCTAAACCAATTCTACACATGCTAGATTTGGAAATAGAAATGTCGTTGTTAAAAAGAAAATATTGCATATTTAGTAAATGCTTCTTTTTTTACGATATTATTAGCAGTTACTGAAATTACGAAATAAACATATTTAGAACTGTTCGAAATGTATTCCTTTCTCCTGAAAAGGCACATAAGGCTATTAAAGCCTGTATATGGGCTTACCGTTGTTCCGTTGTATTCTGATAAAATTTATTAGAGGGGCATAGTGATTTTTATGGTAAAGAATTTTTTTTTTTTGAATTGTAAGCTTTCATTA
>NW_013720957.1:0-323 GCF_000517525.1 Limulus polyphemus | reverse complement strand
TATCTGTGCTCTGGCCACAACGGGTATCGAAACCTGGTTTCAAGCATTTTAAGTCCGCAGACATGCCGCTGGGCTACTGGGGGGGGGGGGTAAATCGTTTTATCAGATGTTACAAATTATGAGATTTAGTAATTTCCAAAACCTGAGTCCAAAAACTCCCATTTTCATATCATTTCTCGATTTGATTTTCGCTTGAACGTGTTAAAAAATAAATAAATAGATATATATATACATATACCAAAAATTAGCGTAAAACAATGGTATCAGATTGTTCTATAGACAAGATAATGGCTAGTGTCAACTATCAACTAGTCATAATGTAT
>NW_013720956.1:0-323 GCF_000517525.1 Limulus polyphemus | reverse complement strand
CAGTATTTATCGATGTCACTCATTCTGTAAGTCTACTCACAGTATATATCGATGCCACTTATTCTGTAAGTCTACTCACAGTATATATCGATGCCACTTATTCTGTAAGTCTACTCGCGTTATTTATCGATGTCACTCATTCTGTAAGTCTACTCACAGTATATATCGATGCCACTTATTCTGTAAGTCTACTCACAGTATATATCGATGCCACTTATTCTGTAAGTCTACTCACAGTAGACTTACAGAATAAGTGACATCGATAAATACTCACAGTATATATCGATGTCACTTATTCTGTAAGTCTACTCACAGTATTTATC
>NW_013720955.1:0-323 GCF_000517525.1 Limulus polyphemus | reverse complement strand
CCTTCTGATTTTGGTACAATCATTTGAGCTCTACGCAACGATGAACTGCCTTCTGATTTTGGTACATTCATTTGAGCTCTACGCAACGATTAACGGCCTTCTGACTCTGGTAAAATCATTTGAGCTCTACGCAATGACTAACGGCCTTCTGATTTTGGTACAATCATTTGAGCTCTACGTAACGACTAACGACCTTCTGATTTTGGTACAATCATTTGAGCTCTACGCAACGATTAACTGCCTTCTGATTTTGGTACAATCATTTGAGCTCTACGTAGCGACTAACGGCCTTCTGACTCTGATACAATCATTTGAGCTCTACG
>NW_013720954.1:0-323 GCF_000517525.1 Limulus polyphemus | reverse complement strand
TTTCGAACACATCGATTGATTAAGAATGTCACAAGAATTGAAAGATGCTTTTAACATAGTTTGACTCTGCTTTTAGAAATCAAACATTTAAATTACATACTAGCTTTTTATTATTTTAGGTGATTGCAAGACAGATTGGTAGTACCCCTGGACATGGAGCTAGTTCTCCTATTAGTCTGAGTGTTTATTTAAACGATATCAATGATAATTCTCCAAGATTACCAACCTTTAGTCCAGTGAGAATTAAAGCAGGAGAAGGTGTACATCAAGTAACTAAGGTGTGTTACATTTTTTAAACTAAGATATTCACTAATGTAGTAAAA
>NW_013720953.1:0-323 GCF_000517525.1 Limulus polyphemus | reverse complement strand
AGACGTTACGAGCTATAAGCCTTCTACTATATGTGGTAGGATGACATCAGCAATTAGACGTTACCAGCTATAAACCTCCTACTATATGTGGTAGGATGACATCAGCAGTTAGACGTTACGAGCTATAAGCCTTCTACTGTATGTGGTATGATGACATCAGCAGTTAGACGTTACGAGCTATAAGCCTTCTACTATATGTGGTAGGATGACATCAGCAATTAGACGTTACCAGCTATAAACCTCCTACTATATGTGGTAGGATGACATCAGGAGTTAGACGTTACGAGCTATAAGCCTCCTATTCTTTGTGGTATGATGACATC
>NW_013720952.1:0-323 GCF_000517525.1 Limulus polyphemus | reverse complement strand
ATATATATATAAATATATCATTGTAAATATTTACACAGACGATTTTTTACCATTCAAATATAAATCGTTGTGAATTTTTAATCAGAAGTTTTTATTTATCAATCATTCACATCGCTATATATATGGTAAATAAAAACTACTGATTAAACATTCACATCGATATATATATATATATATTAATCAGAAATTTTTATTTAACATATATATATATATCGATGTGAATGATTAATCAGAAATTTTTATTTACCATATATATATATATCGATGTGAATTTTTAATCACTAAATTTTTATTTACCATATATATATATGTGTAATTTTAAT
>NW_013720951.1:0-323 GCF_000517525.1 Limulus polyphemus | reverse complement strand
GAAGTAAAGAAGAAAGAGTCTCACGTATCGGATCCGTCCCTTACACAAGAAGTATTGAAGAAAGAGCCTCACGAATCGGATCCGTCCCTTACACAAGAAGTAAAGAAGAAAGAGTCTCACGTATCGGATCCGTCCCTTACACAAGAAGTAAAGAAGAAAGACTATCACGTATCAGATCCGTCCCTTACACAAGAAGTATTGAAGAAAGAGTATCACGTATCGGATCCGCCCCTTACACAAGAAGTATTAAAGAAAGAGTCTCACGTATCGGATCCGTCCCTTACACACAAGAAGTATTAAAGAAAGAATCTCACGTATCGGAT
>NW_013720950.1:0-323 GCF_000517525.1 Limulus polyphemus | reverse complement strand
AAAAAAATACGGTAGATTCTCAATACGTAACATAAGTAAACAATCCTCTCATCTGCCATGTTTTTTTTTGAATGGAAATTATATTTTATTAATGCCACAAAAAATCGATTAAAAACCTTAAACTTATCCCGATATAAATTATGTATTTCTTCCAATGTTTTTAAAAATAAAATAAATTAAAAAAAACAATTCGTTGTCACCCCGATTGATAAAGCTGGCTGTAACTTTGGTTTTGTGTGTAAGAAATTATACACACACAAATTTTACTTAATGAACTTAATTATGATAGTAACTGTATACTGTATTTTTAATGTTTGCTAGAG
>NW_013720949.1:0-323 GCF_000517525.1 Limulus polyphemus | reverse complement strand
TAAATATTTGTGTATAAACACAGTCCATGTGTTTTGACATTGATCTCTCTCATTCCTGAAAATGATTATAACAGTTTATAGTAGGAGTTCACGTCTGTTCTCAAAAAAATATATTTAATAATAAAACTAATCAATAAAATAAAATCCTGTTGTAAGCACCTAAAAAAGTATACATGTGGTTAATTGTTATCTGTAACAAGATTATATGATGATCCCACATGTATACTTTTTTAGGTCAAAATGTGTTATATGCAGTTTTGAAACGTATATTTCAGTAAGGCTAGAGTAGCTACAGATATGGTTGTTTTATACAGATCTCAAAA
>NW_013720948.1:0-323 GCF_000517525.1 Limulus polyphemus | reverse complement strand
TTTTTTAAAAAAAGCGCTTTGAGATCCATTATGTATTTGTTGGACTTCAAATGAGTATTTTGCGCAGGAGCTTACGCCATACAGACTGTACTATTAAACGAAAGTACTACGTGATGTCCTTCCTATGTTTGCTTACTAGCTTAGCGAAAGGTATTTTAACCTAATATTAATCGGTCGGACCTAATACAAGAAAGAAAAAAGCCAGGCGGTAATTTTCTCAAGCGTATTATTTCAAATATTTCTAAATGTTTGGTAATTTTGTGAATATTCTGTAGAATCGGAACATTGCACCAAATTTAAATTGTAATGTGGTATAATATGCT
>NW_013720947.1:0-323 GCF_000517525.1 Limulus polyphemus | reverse complement strand
CTGGGGTTATTTTTAATAACGTTAATAAAGGTTGTTCGTTTGTAGTACTGGGGTGATATTTTAAATAACGTTAATAAAGATTGTTCATTTGTAAAATTGGGGTGTTATTTTAAATAACGTTAATAAAGATTGTTCATTTGTAGAACTGGGGTGTTATTTTAAATAACGTTAATAAAGATTGTTCATTTGTAGAACTGGGGTGTTATTTTAAATAACGTTAATAAAGATTGTTCATTTGTAGTACTGGGGTGATATTCTAAATAACGTTAATAAAGATTGTTCATTTGTAAAATTGGGGTGTTATTTAAATAACGTTAATAAAT
>NW_013720946.1:0-323 GCF_000517525.1 Limulus polyphemus | reverse complement strand
GTGAGGTATCTAATTACAACTACTGAATGTTTTTTGTGAAAAAAATACTAAATCAACATTATTTGTATGACGTATTATATTACTCTAAATACTGCCTCAGACATTGAAATAAAAATCTTCTTGAAAAATATCATATGTAGTGGAATAACTGATCACAAACGAAATGGAAAAAAGGCGTCGTTGAGAGCCTCAAAAATAGTTTCATGATCAAGATAAAACAGTATATAAGTTAATGTCTTTCAAGACAACAATGCTTACAAGATTGTCTGTATAACAGAACCCAGATTTAAGGAAAGAAAAGATAACAGCTTTTTCCTCCATCT
>NW_013720945.1:0-323 GCF_000517525.1 Limulus polyphemus | reverse complement strand
CTGAACTACACAAACGCGCGATTCGTAAACAGTGATGTAAACAAAGTTGCAATAAACTATCACATCTAAAAATAACTAAATTTAACATATTTATATAAACAACATATCTGATGATATATATATTTAATATAATATCAGTCTCCCTAATTTTGGATTACACTGGGAACCAGTGAAGCTGGAATAGTTCCCCCAAGATGGTACACATACGCTGAAGCACTGGACCGACCATAAGGGAATATTTACAGAACCCATGCCTTCCAGCTTCACCCCGACTCACTACTTGTGCATACAATCAACTCCACCTAATAATGGCTGGAGACGGC
>NW_013720944.1:0-323 GCF_000517525.1 Limulus polyphemus | reverse complement strand
AATAACAGTCTTTCTAGATACAGTATTATCTACATACATCAAATTCAGTAATAGTCTTTCTAGATACAGTATTATCTACATACATCAACTTAAGTAATAGTATTTCTAGATACAGTATTATCTACATACATCAACTTCAGTAACAGTCTTTCTAGATACAGTATTATCTACATACATCAAATTCAGTAATAGTCTTTCTAGATACAGTATTATCTACATACATCAACTTCAGTAATAGTCTTTCTAGATACAGTATTATCTACATACATCAAATTCAGTAATAGTCTTTCTAGATACAGTATCATCTACATACATCAACTTAA
>NW_013720943.1:0-323 GCF_000517525.1 Limulus polyphemus | reverse complement strand
AGTTGGTCAGTAATCAATATGTTTATTCTCTTGGAGTTGTTCAGTGGTCATTAAGAGACACGATTCTGGTTCTTGTTTAGTTGATCGGTAATCAATTTGTTTGACTCTCTTGGAGTTGTTGAGTGGTCATTAAGAGACATGATTCTGCTTCTTGTTTAGTTGGTCAGTAATCAATTTGTTTGACTATCTTGGAGTTGTTGAGTGGTTATTAAGAGTCACGATTCTGCTTCTTGTTTAGTTGATCGGTAATCAATTTGTTTGACTATCTTGGAGTTGTTGAGTGGTCATTAAGAGTCACGATTCTGCTTCTTGTTTAGTTGGTC
>NW_013720942.1:0-323 GCF_000517525.1 Limulus polyphemus | reverse complement strand
CAATTCTTATAGTCACTAAATATCTCTATACAGATGTTGTAGGTGGTTTAATACCAAACAATGTTGAAAGTCACTAAATATCTTTATATAGATGTTGTAGATGTTTTGATACCAAACAATGTTTATAGTCACTAAATATCTTTATGCAGAAGTTGTAGGTAGTTTGATACCAAACAATGTTTATAGTCACTAAATATTTTGATACAGATGTTGAAGAAGGTTTGATACCACTAAATATCCTTATACAGATGGTATAGGTGGTTTGATACAAAAAATGTTTATAGTCACTAAATATCTTTATCAGATGTTGTAGGTGGTTTGAT
>NW_013720941.1:0-323 GCF_000517525.1 Limulus polyphemus | reverse complement strand
AAGAATTTAAAGTTCATTGTTGTTTAAGGTTTCAGGAAGTAAATTGATGTAGCAATCTAGGAGTGTAAAGTTCATTGTTGTTTAAAGTTTTCCGGAAGTAGATTGATGTAGCAATCTACGAATGTAAAGTTCATTGTTGATTAATGTTTTCCGGAAATAGATTGATGTAGCATTCTAGGAGTGTAAAGTTCATTGTTGTTTAAGGTTTTCCGGAAGTAGATTGATGTAGCAATCTAGGAATGCAAAGTTCATTGTTGTTTATGGTTTTCCGGAAGTAGATTGATGAAGCAATCTAGGAGTTTAAAGTTCATTGTTGACTAAGG
>NW_013720940.1:0-323 GCF_000517525.1 Limulus polyphemus | reverse complement strand
AAATTACTTGTAACATTATTAAACCCTATCGCGAAGCAGACGATTGACGGAGAAATTACTTGTAACATTATTAAACCCTATCGCGAAGCAGACGATTGATGGAGAAATTACTTGTAACATTATTAAACCCTATCGCGAAGCAGACGATTGACGGATAAATTACTTGTAACATTATTAAACCCTATCGCGAAGCAGACGATTGACGGAGAAATTACTTGTAACATTATTAAACCCTATCGCGAAGCAGACGATTGATGGAGAAATTACTTGTAACATTATTAAACCCTATCGCAAAGCAGACGATTGATGGAGAAATTACTTGT
>NW_013720939.1:0-323 GCF_000517525.1 Limulus polyphemus | reverse complement strand
AGGTCAAACCATAGAAGTTTCACACCTCATGTTACAGTTTTACAAGTCAAACCATAGGAATGCCACACCTCATGTTACAGTTCTACAGGTCAAACCATAGAAGTGTCAAACCTCATGTTACAGTTTTATAGGTCAAACCATAGAAGTGTCAAACCTCATGTTACAGTTTTATAGGTCAAACCATAGAAGTTTCACACCTCATGTTACAGTTCTACAGGTCATAATCATAGAAGTGTCACACCTCATGTTATAGTTTTATAGGTCAAACTATAGAAGTGTCAAACCTCATGTTACAGTTCTACATGTCAAATCATAGAAGTTTC
>NW_013720938.1:0-323 GCF_000517525.1 Limulus polyphemus | reverse complement strand
GGATTATATAGAAACAATCATATGTTAGTACAGGAGACCTTCACTTAAAGTTGGATTATATAGAAACAATCATACGTTACTACACAGGAGACCTTCACTTAAAGTTAGATTATATAGAAACAATCATACGTTAGTACAGGAGAACGTCACTTAAAGTTGGATTATATAGAAACAATCATATGTTAGTACAGGAGACCTTCACTTAAAGTTGGATTATATAGAAACAATCATATGTTAGTATACAGGAGACCTTCACTTAAAGTTAGATTATATAGAAACAATCATATGTTAGTACAGGAGACCTTCACTTAAAGTTAGATTAT
>NW_013720937.1:0-323 GCF_000517525.1 Limulus polyphemus | reverse complement strand
CAGTAGGAATTGTATGGAACTATGAGGAGAGTATGTGAAATTAGTACTGTTGATAATAGAAGCTGTTAAGGTAGAAAGCCAAAACTCTTCAAAAGTGATGTTTAACTACTTAAGGGTAGGTTTTTTATGATACACAACAATAAATAAAATGTCTTGTCAATGACCTAAGTGTAAGTACAGGTGTGAATGTAACCTCCTGAACAATAATATCACATTAGCATGAAGAAACCTCAATGGTTGCATAATAGCTGGCTGTGCAAAAACTGCTGTGTAGAAGAGGTAACTAAACCAAGATTCTGAAATGGCCATCAGACTTCCAACAA
>NW_013720936.1:0-323 GCF_000517525.1 Limulus polyphemus | reverse complement strand
AAAGTATGGTACAACCACGGTGTTAGTGGTTGTACCATCGTTTACCAGTACATGGGAAACATACACTAACACGTTGGTTGTACGATACTTTACCAGTACATGGATAACATAGTACTGGTAAAGTATGGTACAACCACCGTGTTAGTGTTTGTTACCCATGTACTGGACCCATGTACTGGTAAAGTATGGTACAACAACCGTGTTAGTGTATGTTACCCATGTACTGGTAAAGTATGGTAAAACCAACGTGTTCGTGTATGTTATCCATGTACTGGTAAAGTATGGTACAAGCAACGTGTTAGTGTATGTTACCCATGTACTGG
>NW_013720935.1:0-323 GCF_000517525.1 Limulus polyphemus | reverse complement strand
TCTATAATGTTTATATAATCTATCTATAATGTTTATATAATCTATCTATAATGTTTATGTAATCTATTAATAATGTTTATATAATCTATAATGTTTATATAATCTATCTATAATGTTTATATAATCTATAATGTTTATATAATCTATCAATAATGTTTATATAATCTATCTATAATGTTTATATAATGTATCTATGTTTATATAATCTATCTATAATGTTTATATAATCTATCTATAATGTTTATATAATCTATCTATAATATTTATATAATCTATAATGTTTATATAATCTATTAATAATGTTTATATAATCTATCTATAAT
>NW_013720934.1:0-323 GCF_000517525.1 Limulus polyphemus | reverse complement strand
TACTACTGCCAATAAACTAGTCCTTAGTTAACAATAAACTACTACTGCCAGTGAAACTAGACTTAGTAAACAATAAGCTAGTACTGCCAGTGAAACTAGACTTAGTTAACAATAAACTACTACTGCCAATAAACTAGACTTCCTTAACAATAAACTACTACTTCTGCCAATAAACTAGACTTAGTTAACAATAAGCTACTACTACTGCCAATAAACTAGTCCTAGTTAACAATAAGCTACTACTACTGCCAATAAACTAGCCTTAGTAAACAATACGCTAGTACTGCCAGTGAAACTTGACTTAGTTAACAATAAGCTAGTAC
>NW_013720933.1:0-324 GCF_000517525.1 Limulus polyphemus | reverse complement strand
CCAAATTTTGAAAATAATTATTTTTTCTCATAAGTCAATACAATGATGCCCTTGATATAAGGCTTTCAAAATGGATATTCTTTCATCAAAATTCCCAATAGTTATTTAATAATTTGTTATCAAAATTTCGGCTATCTTCCATATTATTGTTTTTTTTATGTTCAGTTATATTGTAAACAAAGAAGAACTTTAAAAATAAGATTATTAAAAAAATAACGCAACATCTAAAAGGCCCCGACGTCTTCTTATGAATCGAACTCCACCTTTTCGATTCTCTTTATTCTGGGTTAGTGAAAGTTCAATTTTTTTAGATTTTCACGGAAC
>NW_013720932.1:0-324 GCF_000517525.1 Limulus polyphemus | reverse complement strand
TCCTTACGACATTTTCCTCTGATAGGATAACATCACTCATAGTCCTTACAACATTGTCCTCTGATAGGATAACACCACTCATAGTCCTTACGACATTTTCCTCTGATAGGATAACACCACTCATAGTCCTTACGACATTTTCCTCTGATAGGATAACATCACTCATAGTCCTTACAACATTGTCCTCTGATAGGATAACACCACTCATAGTCCTTACAACATTGACCTCCTATAGGATAACACCACTCATAGTCCTTACGACATTTTCCTCTGATAGGATAACATCACTCATAGTCCTTACAACATTGTCCTCTGATAGGATAA
>NW_013720931.1:0-324 GCF_000517525.1 Limulus polyphemus | reverse complement strand
ACCCACTAACATTCCGATTGCGACCCACCAGTGGGTCGCGACCCATAGTTTGGGAAACGCTGCTCAAGACGATGTGAACTTGAACAATTACAACAATGTACTGTTGGAACCACACTTGAATATAGTGGTGCTTGATGTTCTAGATCAACTTTTAATAGTGTAAGTACATAAACAAATACAGCATACTAATGAGGGATTATTTTATCAAGTCCTCAGAAGTTTACGACGTGCAAGATATGTACGCAAAAGATCACACAGTCAATGAGTGAACCAAGTCACGTGACTGGGACAAATTGATAGACACCATGTTGTAGCCACAAATGG
>NW_013720930.1:0-324 GCF_000517525.1 Limulus polyphemus | reverse complement strand
AAATCTAGAACTCTTGAGTGAAACAAAGGATAATTCTGGAACCAGTGAGTAAAACAAAGGATAAATCTAGAACCCGTGAGTGAAACAAAGGATAATTCTAGAACCAGTGTGTGAAACAAAGGATAAATCTAGAACCGGTGAGTGAAACAAAGGATAATTCTAGAACCAGTGTGTGAAACAAAGGATAATTCTAGAACCCGTGAGTGAAACACAGGATAATTCTAGAACCAGTGAGTGAAACAAAGGATAATTCTAGAACCAGTGAGTAAAACAAAGGATAATTCTAGAACCGGTGAGTGAAACAAAGGATAAATCTAGAACCGG
>NW_013720929.1:0-324 GCF_000517525.1 Limulus polyphemus | reverse complement strand
TGCCCAACATGACAGAAAGGGCCAGCACATTTGGTGGAATGAGGATTTGAACCCACGACCTGCAGATTGTAACTCGAGCGCCCTAACCACCTGACCATGCCGGGCCGAAAAAAAAAAACTACTGATAGATTTATTTACACTAATCCTGTCCAAAAGAATTTCAAGTGCCGCGGCTACTGGGGATTTCCTCTCTATAGCTTTCGGACTAATGAACAGGGTAATGATTTCCTTCTGTTTCAATTATTTGATAGAAAATAAAATTCAATGAGATAAATATCTCGAGAAAGTTAGAAATATTTTGTTTTTAGATAACTTATTTCGGTT
>NW_013720928.1:0-324 GCF_000517525.1 Limulus polyphemus | reverse complement strand
CCATGACAGGCTGCTAGCTTGAAAATCACGAGTTAAGATTAACTTTATTATATGCTCGAGAGATGGCAGCACATGCGAACCAGGGCGACAGCAAATATCAGATTGCTTTAGAAATCTAGTCAACACCCTACAACACGTTCTATTTGTATACTAACCGGTATAAGAAGAGTCGTTAAATGTTTTCAAAAAATTACATAATAGGTAGTCCTGACGAGAGGGGGGGGGGCATCCGCCCCGGGGTCCAGCAGTGGGATATTCCAAAGTTCACTAGAAATGCATACTACTTAATGAGCCGAATTATTACTGCTTTTTTTCATGAGTTCA
>NW_013720927.1:0-324 GCF_000517525.1 Limulus polyphemus | reverse complement strand
AACACCTGTATCTCGTGAAAGTTCCACTAGTCAGGTACATAAAAATAATACCTTATCTAAAACACACCTGTAGCTCGTGAAAGTTCCACTAGTCAGGTATATAAAATTAATACCTTTTGTGACTAAGAGCCCATCTAATACACACCTATAGCTCGTGAAAGTTCCACTAGTCAGGTACATAAAATTATACTTTATCTAATACACACCTGTTTCTCGTGAAAGTTCCACTAGTCAGGTATATAAAAATAATACCTTATCTAATACACACCTGTAGCTCGTGAAAGTTCCACTAGTCAGGTATGTAAAATTAATACCTTATCTAAT
>NW_013720926.1:0-324 GCF_000517525.1 Limulus polyphemus | reverse complement strand
CAAACGTGTAAATCGTGATGGCTTTTCGTAGTGCTTGAAATTTAGGGAGTCAGCGGCCCCTGGTATCAAAAAGGTTGAGAAACTCTTACAGGTTCAATTTCTACTTACCAAGCTACACTGATAACTGAAGATAATATAATTGGATGAACAGGGCCTATTTTTGTTCACCAAGCTCAAATTCATAAAATATAACAACATTGGATGAACAGGGCCTAATTTTATTCACCAAACTCCATTTATAAAATAATAAAATTGGTTGAACAGGGCTAATATGTATCTTGCGAAATAGATAGCCCCTGACAACGTGCCCACTTGAAAACAATC
>NW_013720925.1:0-324 GCF_000517525.1 Limulus polyphemus | reverse complement strand
GTACTCCTGGTAAATGTTTAAACGTACAAACTAAGTACTCCTGGTAGATGTTTAAACGTACAAACTAAGTACTCCTGGTAAATGTTTAAACGTGCAAACTAAGTACTCCTGGTAAATGTTTAAACGTACAAACTAAGTACTCCTGGTAGAAGTTTCAACGTACAAACAACGTACTCCTGGTAAATGTTTAAACGTACAAACTAAGTACTCCTGGTAAAAGTTTAAACGTACAAACTAATTACTCCTGGTAAATGTTTAAACGTACAAACTTAGTACTCCTGGTAGATGTTTAAACGTACAAACTAAGTACTCCTGGTAGATGTT
>NW_013720924.1:0-324 GCF_000517525.1 Limulus polyphemus | reverse complement strand
AGTAGAAAAACCAACACTCACTATTCAATTATAAAATCTTAATATCCAATGCGATAAAATAATCTTAATTCAGCTTTTCCTAAATATTTGTTACATATCACCATATAAACTTTCATTTAGGCATAGACATAAAGTATTTATGTAAAATTAGTTTAACTATATAAGGAATTTATAGATCCGTATAATCGCACATTGATAGAATAAGTATGGAATAAAAACTATCAAACATTATAGCGTAAAAATTCTAAAAAATGCTAATTCTTTCAGTGTTACAACTTTTCATGAAATATTACAGAGTTAGTGTTAGTCAAATCTCAGTTTGTG
>NW_013720923.1:0-324 GCF_000517525.1 Limulus polyphemus | reverse complement strand
GTATTGTTTACAGACTATCGTATCTATACTGAGAAGACCAAGACAATTGTTTCACGACTGTATTGTTTACAGACTATCGTATCTATACTGAGAAGACCAAGACAGTTGTTTCACGACAGTATTGTTTACAGACTATCGTATCTATACTGAGAAGACCAAGACAATTGTTTCACGATCGTGTTATTTACGGACTATCGTATCTATACTGAGAAGACCAAGACAATTGTTTTACGATCGTGTTATTTACGGACTATCGTATTTATACTGAGAAGACCAAGACAATTGTTTCACGACTGTATTGTTTACAGACTATCATATCTATAC
>NW_013720922.1:0-324 GCF_000517525.1 Limulus polyphemus | reverse complement strand
CTTTAGGACATTCCATAAAGCTAAGGGTTTCTTTAGGATACTACACAAAGCCAAGGGTTTCTTTAGGATATTCCACAAAGCCAAGGGTTTCTTTAGGATACTACACAAAGCCAAGGGTTTCTTTAGGATACTCCATAAAGCCAAGGGTTTCTTTAGGATACTACACAAAGCCAAGGGTTTCTTTAGGATACTACACAAAGCCAAGGGTTTCTTTAGGATACTACACAAAGCCAAGGGTTTCTTTAGGATACTCCATAAAGCCAAGGGTTTCTTTAGGATACTACACAAAGCCAAGGGTTTCTTTAGGATACTACACAAAGCCAA
>NW_013720921.1:0-324 GCF_000517525.1 Limulus polyphemus | reverse complement strand
ACAGTCCCAGCAATGTTTACACCCGGATTGTCCCAAAATCTTGTAATACCTGCCACAGTCCCAGCAATGTTTACACCCGGATTGTCCCAAAATATTGTAATACCTGCCACAGTCCCAGCAATGTTTACACCCGGATTGTCCCAAAATCTTGTAATACCTGCTACAGTCCCAGCAATGTTAACAACCGGATTGTCCCAAAATATTGTAATACCCGCTACAGTCCCAGCAATGTTTACACCTGGATTGTCCCAAAATATTGTAATACCTGCTACAGTCCCAGCAATGTTTACACTCGGGCTGTCCCAAAATCTTGTAATACCTGCC
>NW_013720920.1:0-324 GCF_000517525.1 Limulus polyphemus | reverse complement strand
GTTATGATATCAGACTAGGTAATAAGTGGAGTTATGATATCAGACTAGGTAATAAGTGGAGTTATGATATCAGATTAGGTAATAAGTGGAGTTATCAGACTAGGTAATAATTGGAGTTATGATATCAGACTAGGTAATAATTGGAGTTATGATATCAGACTAGGTAATAAGTGAAGTTATGATATCAGATTAGGTAATAAGTGGAGTTATCAGACTAGGTAATAATTGGAGTTATGATATCAGACTAGGTAATAAGTGAAGTTAGGATAACAGACTAGGTAATAACTGGAGTTAGGATATCAGACTAGGTAATAAGTGGAGTTA
>NW_013720919.1:0-324 GCF_000517525.1 Limulus polyphemus | reverse complement strand
ATAACATTGTATGTAACACATGTAATTAATTACTACATTAATGTTGTACGTAACACATGTATTTAACTACTACAATAACAATGTATATAACACATGTATTTAACTACTACAATAACATTGTATATAACACATGTAATTAATTACTACATTAATGTTGTACGTAACACATGTATTTAACTACTACAATAACATTGTATATAACACATGCAATTAATTACTACATTAATGTTGTACGTAACACATGTAATTAATTACTAGAATAACATTGTATATAACACATGTAATTAATTACTACGTTAAAGTTGTATACAACACATATTTAAC
>NW_013720918.1:0-324 GCF_000517525.1 Limulus polyphemus | reverse complement strand
AATGTTCTTAGCATGTCTTAAAAATGGTTATCATTTAATGTATTTTGTCTCGTTTTGTACATTATGTTTGAAATTCATTAATGTTTGAAATTCATTAATGTTTGAAATTCATTAATGTTTGAAATTCATTAATGTTTGAAATTCATTAATGTTTGAAATTCATTAATGTTTGAAATTCATTAATGTTTGAAATTCATTAATGTTTGAAATTCATTAATGTTTGAAATTCATTAATGTTTGAAATTCATTAATGTTTGAAATTCATTAATGTTTGAAATTCATTAATGTTTGAAATTCATTAATGTTTGAATATTTACATAACTT
>NW_013720917.1:0-324 GCF_000517525.1 Limulus polyphemus | reverse complement strand
CACCTGGTAGCCATGTTGAAAAATGATCACCATATTGGTTTCAAGTAGGTCAACTTTCATCAGCACCTGGTAGCCACGTTGAAAAATGATCACCATATCAGTTTCAAGTAGGTCAACTTTCATCAGCACCTGGTAGCCACATGGAAAAATGATCACCATATTGGTTTCAAGTAGGTCAACTTTGACCAGCACCTGGTAGCCATGTTAAAAAATGAGCACCATATCGGTTTCAAGTTGGTCAACTTTCATCAGCACCTGGTAGCCACGTTAAAAATGAGCACCATATTGGTTTCAAGTTGGTCAACTTTCACCAGCACCTGGTAG
>NW_013720916.1:0-324 GCF_000517525.1 Limulus polyphemus | reverse complement strand
TCACAGCTAATATACCTAAGGTGTTTGGACGAAATATTTATAGTACTTTACTCACAGCTAATATACGTAAGGTGTTTGGACGAAATATTTATAGTACTTTAATCACAACTAATGTACGTAAGGTGTTTGGACGAAATATTTATAGTACTTTACTCACAACTAATATACGTAGGTGTTTGGACGAAATATTTATAGTACTTTACTCACAGCTAATATACGTGAGGTGTTTGGACGAAATATTTATAGTACTTTACTCACAACTAATATACGTAAGGTGTTTGGACGAAATATTTATAGTAATTTACTCACAGCTAATATACGTGA
>NW_013720915.1:0-324 GCF_000517525.1 Limulus polyphemus | reverse complement strand
TATACTTTCAATTCGATATGTTTACTTACTAACTGATTGATGTGATCTTTACGTACATAAAAATGTGTTGACTATACTTTCTATCCGGTATGTTCGCTTACTAACTGATTGCTGTAATCTGTACGTACATAAACAAGTGCTGACTATACTTTCAATTCGATATGTTTACTTACTAACTGATTGATGTGATCTTTACGTACATAAAAAAGTGCTGACTATGCTTTCTATCCGGTATGTTTACTTACTAACTAATTGCTGTAATCTTTACGTACATAAATAAGTGCTGACTATACTTTCTATCCGGTATGTTTACTTACTAACTAA
>NW_013720914.1:0-324 GCF_000517525.1 Limulus polyphemus | reverse complement strand
GTCTCCACCCTTCCTTAACTGTAACAATACACCGTATAGATTGTCACGACAAGTCCCCACCCTTCCCTAACTGTAACAATATACCGTATAGATTGTCACGACAACTACCCACACTTCCTTAACTGTAACAATATACTGTACAGATTGTCACGACAACTACCCACACTTCCTTAACTGTAACAATATACTGAATAGATTGTCACGACAACTACCCACACTTCCTTAACTGTAACAATATACTGTATAGATTGTCACGACAAGTCCCCACCTTTCCTTAACTGTAACAATATACCGTATAGATTGTCACGACAAGTCCCCACCTTT
>NW_013720913.1:0-324 GCF_000517525.1 Limulus polyphemus | reverse complement strand
GAAATTCAAAACAAACCAAACCACTTATAAATTAGGGACGGTTAGCGTAGGTAGCCCTCGAGTAGGATTACGCGAAATTTAACAAATAACTGGTACAATCGCGAGTTCTTTAAATGTCATCTACATCAGCAATTCTATAACATTTGTATTTTTAAATAAAGTTATTGCTCTTTTTTGTCTAAGAAAATTTCAGGTTTTTGTGTTAAACGTTTATAGGTTTATTATTTATCCTAGTTTTGAATGATTTTCGGGACAAACTGTTGTTAAACATGAACTTAATATAGGCTACGAGAAGAAGGATTATTAAACATTCGTTTTTAACCG
>NW_013720912.1:0-324 GCF_000517525.1 Limulus polyphemus | reverse complement strand
ATCTGGTTGTGAGTTTGCACAGTCTACTCGTAGAGATCACCACATTGAAGTTGATATATTGAAGTTTGTGTACTTTACACACTATGAAAACAGAACTATTGAAGTTTGATTCTTGGCCTCTATGGGTTGTAGACGTTTCATCATAATAAGAATGAAGACTTCAGTTTTAAATGTATTCAATAAAATCCATTTATTATAGAAGAATATGTTAGGAAATACATTTTTGTTTAATAACTTTTTGGTTGGTTATAAGCTGTAGTTTTCAATTACATGTTCCTAAAGAGCTAGTTTCAATATTTATACACACACATATATATATATGTT
>NW_013720911.1:0-324 GCF_000517525.1 Limulus polyphemus | reverse complement strand
ATCATCAGGTGATGTTGTTACATGTAACGTGGCATGATCAGGTGACTGTTGTTACATGTAACATGGCATGATCTGGTGATGTTGTTACATGTAACATGGCATGATTAGGTGCTGGTGTTACATGTACCATGGCATCATCAGGTGATGGTGTTACGTGTAACGTGACATCATCAAGTGATGTTGTTACATGTAACATTGCATCATCAGGTTGTGGTGTTACATGTATTGTGGTATCATCAGGTGTTGTTGTTACATGTAACATGGCATCATCACGATAAGGCTTCCACTGTCCACTATCCTCCTAAAACTTCCACTGTCCACTAC
>NW_013720910.1:0-324 GCF_000517525.1 Limulus polyphemus | reverse complement strand
TTAATTCATCATTCAAAAAAAAACCAGCGAACCAACAAGATTGTCTTATTGTTCCTAGAACTGGTCAATCTACCACGACGTCAACGGGGGAAGACTGCATTAGTAGTTCTAAGAACTTATGAGTGAAACTAAAGAAGATTGTATAACAACGTGTCAGCCTCATTATATCTACCATATTCAGTGCCAAAAAGGCCTTTCGTAAATAAGAGGATTCATCAAACCGACTGGGAGATACTACTTAGATTACTAAATTGTTTGAATAACTATATTTATGGTGTGAACTATACTAAAGTTTTATGTTTGTTTTGAGTTTCGCGCAAAGCT
>NW_013720909.1:0-324 GCF_000517525.1 Limulus polyphemus | reverse complement strand
ATAATGTTACTCAATGTGAGACTAACCTGTTTAAACATCTAGGTAAGTTTATAATGTTACTCAATGTCAGACTAACCTGTTTAAACATCTAGGGTTTTTATAATGTTACTCAATGTGAGACTAACCTGTTTAAACATCTAGGTTGTTTATAATGTTATTCAATGTGAGACTAACGTATTTAAACATCTAGGGAGTTTATAATGTTACTCAATGTGAAACTAACCCATTTAAACATCTAGGGAGTTTATAATGTTACTCAATGTCAGACTAACCTGTTTAAACATCTAGGGTGTTTATAATGTTACTCAATGTGAGACTAACCTA
>NW_013720908.1:0-324 GCF_000517525.1 Limulus polyphemus | reverse complement strand
TTTACCCGCGAAAGCAATGCTACAGTGCCATTATGCTGACATGAACCTAATGTTACTCGCGAAAGCAATGCTACAGTACTATTGTGCTGACACGAACATAATGTTACTCGAGAAAGTAATGCTACAGTGCCACTGTGCTGACACGAACCTAATGTTACTTGCGAAAGTAATGCTACAGTGCCATTATGCTGACACGAACCTAATGTTACTCGCGAAAGTAATGCTACAGTGCTGTTGTGCTGATATGAACCTGATGTTACTCGCGAAAGCAATGCCACAGTACCATTGTGCTGACACGAACCTAATTTTACTCGCGAAAGTAAT
>NW_013720907.1:0-324 GCF_000517525.1 Limulus polyphemus | reverse complement strand
AGTTTCATTGTATAACTTTGTATCATTAGTAGCAACTAGCTCTCCAAACTGGTCTCACACGGTGAACGACAGTTTCATTGTATAACTTGTATCATTAGTAGCAACTATCTTCCCAAACTAGTCTCAGACGGTGAACGATAGTTTCATTGTATAACTTTGTATCATTAGTAGCAACTATCTCCCCAAACTGGTCTCATATGGTGAACGATAGTTTCATTGTTTTACTTTGTATCATTAGTAGCAACTAGCTCTCCAAACTGGTCTCAGACGGTGAACGATAGTTTCATTGTATAACTTTGTATCATTAGTAGCAACTAGCTCCCC
>NW_013720906.1:0-324 GCF_000517525.1 Limulus polyphemus | reverse complement strand
TTTATATATATATATGAATTTAATTACTTCATTGATCAGTCATTAATTAAAACAAAAGTAATATTTAACAATAAATTTGTAT
This sequence comes from Limulus polyphemus, assembly GCF_000517525.1. Lineage (NCBI taxonomy): Eukaryota > Metazoa > Arthropoda > Merostomata > Xiphosura > Limulidae > Limulus > Limulus polyphemus. The sequence goes on along the minus strand of NW_013720906.1, from coordinate 242 downwards.
ATAAAAAACATTAACAACAAATTAAAAATCAATTTTATGAATGGCTGACACAAGGGGAATCAGTACAATTATAGCTGAACACACACCTCGAATGACATTATGTCATCCAGTGAATGGGCATGGGTGACTTGAAAGTTAGCGTGCCGAACTGTGGATCCGAGATTCAGTTTCATATAAATATGAGTCCTTTCCCAATCCAGTTGTTTCATATAAATATGAGTCCTTTCCCAATCCAGTTGTTT
>NW_013720905.1:0-324 GCF_000517525.1 Limulus polyphemus | reverse complement strand
ACACTCACTATCAGAATACTTCACACTCACTATTAGAATACTTTATTCACTATTAGAATACTTCACTCACTATCAGAATACTTCACTCACGATCAGAATACTTTACTCACGATCAGAATACTTTACTCACTATCAGAATACTTTACTCACGATCAGAATACTTCACTCACGATCAGAATACTTCACTCACGATCAGAATACTTTACTCACGATCAGAATACTTTACTCACGATCAGAATACTTTACTCACGATCAGAATACTTCACTCACTATCAGAATACTTTACTCACTATCAGAATACTTCACTAACTATCAGAATACTTC
>NW_013720904.1:0-324 GCF_000517525.1 Limulus polyphemus | reverse complement strand
ATCAGGAGGACAGGTCAATGTTACCAAGAACATTTCTCATTGTAATCAGGAAGACATGTCAATGTTACCAGAAACATGTTTCATTATAACAAGGAAGACAAGTTAATATTACCAGGAACATGTCTCATTGTAACCAGGAAGATAAGTCAATATTACCAGCAACATGTCTTATAATAACTGGTAAGACAAGTTAATGTTACCAGGAATATGTCTCATTATAATCAGGGAGACAGGTCAACGTTACCAGGAACATGTGTCATTATAATCAGGAAGAGAGGTCAATGTTACCAAGAACATGTGTCATTATAATCAGGAAGACAGGTC
>NW_013720903.1:0-324 GCF_000517525.1 Limulus polyphemus | reverse complement strand
AGGCGATTTAAAGCTAAGGCATGCTGATCTGATAAATGGGGAGGACAAGGCATAGAACCACCCTCTCTCAATTGGTCAGAAAATTTCTGAGCATGCACAGCAATGTGTGGTGATGGTGGAAAGAGTTGATTAACAGCCGGGAAAGTCATTTCATTCTTTGTTGGAGAAGAGTCGTAAGCCACAGGAGAAATGCTTAAGACATTACAAACCTGATGTACTAGGTACAAAAAACAGTGCAGTAAGTGGGATGTCCATCCAAGGCTTATGATTAGCTTTTTGAGCAATTGAAAGAGCCAGAAATATAGAGTCCAAATTCTCACCAGT
>NW_013720902.1:0-324 GCF_000517525.1 Limulus polyphemus | reverse complement strand
CACCGAAAACGCAAAGGCTATATCCCACGTTTTCTTCCAAATTTTGAAAAAAATTGTTTTGCCGCATATTTCAATACAATGATGCCCTTGATGTAAGACTTTCAAAATGGATATTCTTTCATCAAAATTCCCAATAGTTATTTAATAATTTGTTATCAAAATTTCGGCTATCTTCCATATTATTGTTTTTTTTATCTTCAGTTATATTGGAAACAAAGAAGAGCTTTAAAAATAACATTATTAAAAAAAACGCGACATCTAAAAGGCCCCGAGTTCTTCTTATGAAACGAACTCCAGCTTTTCGATTCTCTTTATTCTGGGTTT
>NW_013720901.1:0-324 GCF_000517525.1 Limulus polyphemus | reverse complement strand
CTGCTCATCCTTTGATTTATCCACATTATGAACAAGATTAGGAGAACTATTCACCCCTTGATTTATCCACATTATGAATAAGATTAGGAGAACTATTCACCCCTTGATTTATCCACATTATGAACAAGATTGGGAAAACTGTTCACCCGTTGATTTATCCACATTATGAACAAGAGTAGGAGAACTGTTCACCCCTTGATTTATCCACATTATGAACAAGATTAGAAGAACTGTTCACCCTTTGATTTATCCACATTATGAACAAGTTTGGGAGAACTGTTCACCCTTTGATTTATCCACATCATGAACAAGATTGGGAGAACT
>NW_013720900.1:0-324 GCF_000517525.1 Limulus polyphemus | reverse complement strand
GTAGAGAGATGTGGTATGATTTTATATGGTAGAGAGATGTGGTATGATTTTATATGGTAGAGAGATGTGGTATGATTTTATATGGTAGAGAGATGTGGTATGATTTTATATGGTAAAGAGATGTTTTCTAGTAAAGTCAAATTTTCACTCTTTACTAGAAAATTAAACTAGGCCAAATGAACACAGATCAAGCTGTTATTGAGAACCATCATTCATAATAATACTTGTAAGTTAGACCTGTATAGTTGACATGTTACCATCATTGGTAATAATACTTGTAAGTTGGACCTGTATAGTTGACATGTTACCATCATTGGTAATAAT
>NW_013720899.1:0-324 GCF_000517525.1 Limulus polyphemus | reverse complement strand
TGCAAATAATAGCCTCGAATCCTTACACAGAGATGAAACATAAATAATAGCCCCGAGTCCTTACACAGAGATGAAACAAGTAATAGTCCTGAGTCCTTACACAGAGATGGAATGTAAATAATAGCCCTGAGTCCTTACACAGAGATGGAATGTAAATAATAGCCGAATCCTTACACTGAGATGAAACATAAATAATAACCCTGAGTCCTTACACAGAGAAGGAATGTAAATAATACCTCTGAGTCGTTACACAGAGGTGAAACGTAAATAATAGCCCTCTTGATCCAGCCTCTTCAATCTGAGACCAATTGGTCATCCTGTTTG
>NW_013720898.1:0-324 GCF_000517525.1 Limulus polyphemus | reverse complement strand
ACAATAATACATTCATCAGACCCTCTACTATATAACTAGTACAGCCTACCTCAATAAAACAGGTCACCACATCCACGGTTGTAGACCACAAACAATAATACATTCATCAGACCCTCTACTATATAACTAGTACAGCCTACCTCAATAAAACAGGTCACCACATCCACGGTTGTAGACCACAAACAATAATACATTCATCAGACCCCTACTAGATAACTAGTAGGAGCAATGGTTACATGCACAATAATCAACGAAGGATGTTACAAAACGTCTCGATACACACCTGCATGCTACACCTCACTACACACCGTATAAACACGCATC
>NW_013720897.1:0-324 GCF_000517525.1 Limulus polyphemus | reverse complement strand
CAAGGGCTATATGCGTTATTCATCGCTAATTTTGAACTGAGAGGCTGAGTGAAAGCAGCTAGTTAATAGCATCGACAGCCAACTCTTCAGCTACTTCAGTTGAATAATGGGTTTGACCATCACTCTTATAACGCACCAACGTTATCGAAGTGCGGAATTCGATTTTCAGGCAGAGGGACCCGAACCTTAGACTCTCAGTTCCGACAAACTAACCAATAGGTCGGTTTCGATTCCCCTGTAAATCAAAAGGAAGGACATCATCTTAAGAAAACTAATTTCGTCCAAAACCTATCCAGTTGTGTGAAGCACAAACTTTCTTTGTAC
>NW_013720896.1:0-324 GCF_000517525.1 Limulus polyphemus | reverse complement strand
GTTGGTAAAACAATAGGATCTGTATAGTAAATAGCTTGTTTTTAATCCCAAACTGTTGGTAAAAACTATAGGATCTGTATAGTAAATAGTTTGTTTCTAATCCCAAACTGTTGGTAAAACAATAGGATCTGTATAGTAAATAGCTTGTTTTTAATCCCAAACTGTTGGTAAAAACTATAGGATCTGTATAGTAAATAGTTTGTTTCTAATCCCAAACTATTGGTAAAACTGTAGGATCTGTATAGTAAATAGTTGTTAATCCTAAACTGTTGGTATAAACTATAGGATCTGTATAGTAAATAGTTTGTTGTTAATCCTAAACTG
>NW_013720895.1:0-324 GCF_000517525.1 Limulus polyphemus | reverse complement strand
CCTTTACCGTCTAGAAACTTCTATAAACCTTTACCATCTAGAGACTTCTACAAACCTTTACCATCTAGAGACTTCTATAAACCTTTACCGTCTAGAAACTTCTATAAACCTTTACCATCTAGAGACTTCTACAAACCTTTACCATCTAGAGACTTCTACAAACCTTTACCATCTAGCAACTTCTACAAACCTTTACCATCTAGCAACTTCTATAAACCTTTACCATCTAGAAACTTCTACAAACCTTTACCGTCTAGAAACTTCTATAAACCTTTACCGTCTAGAAACTTCTATAAACCTTTACCATCTAGAGACTTCTACAAA
>NW_013720894.1:0-324 GCF_000517525.1 Limulus polyphemus | reverse complement strand
GTTAATAATGGAACATAAAAGTTAGCAGTGAGCCACATAATACAAAATCTAACCCAAATTCCTAACTATCAGGTAGTACAACAGATGTCCTAAATGAAGAATGTATGAATAAGCTGCAACACCTGAAGGAAAGAACAGTGCACAATAGCTAACAAGTGTCAGTTCTAAGATGGCAAAACAAAGAGAAAAGACCACGGACACTTTCCAAGCCATCCAGATATCAAAAGAAAAAACGACCTTTGAATCAAAAACAATAACAAAGAAAAAAAAATTACCCCACTAATAAAGCATAACTCCCTAGACACTGATGTCCACAGCTATAGA
>NW_013720893.1:0-324 GCF_000517525.1 Limulus polyphemus | reverse complement strand
CATATAGTAAGTTACTAAAACCTTGCCACATGTCGTGTAGATACACGTATTAAGTTACTAAAACCTTGCCGCATGTCGTGTAGATACATGTAGTAAGTTACTAAAACCTTGCCACATGTCGTGTAGATACATGTAATTAGTTACTAAAACCTTGCCACATGTTGTAAGTTACTGAAACCTTGCCACATGTCGTGTAGATACATGTAGAAAGTTACTAAAACCTTGCCGCATGTCGTGTAGATACATGTAGAAAGTTACTAAAACCTTGCCGCATGTCGTGTAGATACACGTAGTAAGTTACTAAAACCTTGATACATGCCGTGT
>NW_013720892.1:0-324 GCF_000517525.1 Limulus polyphemus | reverse complement strand
CAAACACGGTGTTGATTTACAGTGTGGGATGTCTTCACTACAATATCAGACAGCTGCATCAAACACGGTGTTGATTTACAGTGTGGGATGTCTTCACTATTGTATCAGGCAGCTGCAACAAACACGGTGTTGATTTACATGTGGGATGTCTTCACTATTGTATCAGACAGCTGCATCAAACACGGTGTTGATTTACAGTGTGAGAAATATTCACTACAATATCAGACAGCTGCATTAAACACGGTGTTGATTTACAGTGTGGGATGTCTTCACTATTGTATCAGGCAGCTGCAACAAACACGGTGTTGATTTACAGTGTGGGAT
>NW_013720891.1:0-324 GCF_000517525.1 Limulus polyphemus | reverse complement strand
ACGGTTGAAAGGGGAAGTATGTTTGATGAGATGGGGATTCGAACCCGCGACCCGCAGATTGCGAGTCGAGCCACCCTAACCACCTGGAGAGTCAGTAAGAACCGATCTGGTAAGTACTTTAGTGGACGTAGGTCAAAGGCCAGAATCATAGTGAAAGTTGTCTTATTTCTTATAAAGTAACAGGATTAGAAAGAATGTGATGATCACGTGACCTTAATTTTGAACCTAACCATCATTCAGGACAAGATGAAAAGAGGTGAGACCGTGCTCTACTGAACAACTTTTCTGTTATAATTAATATTGAATTCAATAAGTTGTACCACA
>NW_013720890.1:0-324 GCF_000517525.1 Limulus polyphemus | reverse complement strand
TTAGGCCACACCGTATAAAAACAGTTCACAGAATGGCATAAAAACAGTTCCGTATCAGGCCACACCACATAAACACAGTTCACAGAATGACATGAAAACAGTTCCATATTAGGCCACACCGTATAAAAACAGTTCACAGAATGGCATAAAAACAGTTCCGTATCAGGCCACACCATATAAAAACAGTTCACAGAATGACATAAAAACAGTTCCTTATTAGGCCACACCATATAAACACAGTTCACAGAATGACATGAAAACAGTTCCATATTAGGCCACACCATATAAAAACAGTTCACAGAATGACATGAAAACAGTTCCGTA
>NW_013720889.1:0-324 GCF_000517525.1 Limulus polyphemus | reverse complement strand
GGGTAGTGAAAGAAACTTGATTATAAATCTGTAATAAAGTTTCACTACTCATTCAAACCGCCTCTAAACTTTTAGTTCCACTTATTTGTTCAAACAAAAGTAGCCCAATAGTTGACGGCGGGCATTGTTGACTAGCGACTTTTCTTCTATATATATGCGCAGATAGCTTTTGTGTAGCTTTGCGGGAAAATTCTAAATAAACACGTTTCTGATTTATTGTCGTTCACATAGTTTTAAGGTGTGTTTTACGTTCGTAACTACGTTTGATTTTTTGTCGTGTTTAATTGTTGCAAAGAGAACCTATTCGTGTGTTACACAATAATG
>NW_013720888.1:0-324 GCF_000517525.1 Limulus polyphemus | reverse complement strand
TTTAAAGTAACGTCTGTAGAAATGCTTAAACTCTCTTCTTAAAGTTACGTCTGTAGAAATGTTTAAACTCTCTTTTTAAAGTAACGTCTGTAGAAATGCTTAAACTCTCTTTTTAAAGTTACGTCTGTAGAATAGTTTAAAAACTCTTCTTCAAATTACGTCTGTAGAAAAGTTTAAACTCTCTTCTTAAAGATACATCTGTAGAAAAGTTTAAAATCTCTTCTTAAAGTTACGTCTGTACAATGGTTTAAACACTCCTCCTAAAGTTACGTCTGTAGACATGTTTAAACTGTCTTCTTAATAATGTAAAACATGATGTACTGT
>NW_013720887.1:0-324 GCF_000517525.1 Limulus polyphemus | reverse complement strand
AGTTAAACCTTATCACAGTCTGATAATATACGTGAACATCAGTACCAGTCTGGTTGTGATGACGATACTCCATACTAAGTTAAACCTTATCACAGTCTGATAATATACGTGAACATCAGTACCAGTCTGGTTGTGATGACCATACTCCATACTAAGTTAAACCTTATTACAGTCTGATAATAAACATAAACATCAGTACCCATCTGGTTGTGATGACCATACTCCATACTAAGTTAAACCTTATCACAGTCTGATAATATACGTGAACATCAGTACCAGTCTGGTTGTGATGACCATACTCCATACTAATTGTTATTGTGATTG
>NW_013720886.1:0-324 GCF_000517525.1 Limulus polyphemus | reverse complement strand
CTCTTAGCGATATCAAGCAGTGACACTTTCATGATAATAACGATTGTCACTGCTTGATATCGCTGGGAGAGATTTCATTAAGTCTGGAAATTTTCAGACACACAACATGATTTCTGCTAAAAACTTATAGCTTGTTTTTTATATATAGTAGCTACTACGCAAGTCCCCCCGTGGGACAGCGGTAAGTCTTCGGATTTACAATGCTATAATCAGGAGCTCGATTCCCCTCGGTGGACACAGCAGACAGCCCGATATGGCTTTGCTATAAGAAAACATAAACACACACAGAGCTACTACACAAACAACAAATGAGTACGAAATGAG
>NW_013720885.1:0-324 GCF_000517525.1 Limulus polyphemus | reverse complement strand
ATATTACATGATAGATAGACAACATGCAAAAAGAAAAAATAGACATGAAAAAAACATTGCTTTATAAACCTTAAGACTTAATAAAATAATTTGATGTTTTACATATGAAAGCATTGTAATGTTTACCAATAATCTGCCAAATTTTGTTGACATTCACTTACTAATTTAAAAGTTAGAGCATCAAAACTGTAACAGTACAAAATGGTTACAAGGTTGGTCCCAGGAACTGAACCCGTGCTGAAAGATTATATTTTCAAGCTTACAACTAGGGACTCTTTAAATAAATAAATAAATAAAAAAAAAAGGACTGGAATAGTATCTACA
>NW_013720884.1:0-324 GCF_000517525.1 Limulus polyphemus | reverse complement strand
ATAAGAAATACAAGTGTGGCTAGGGTGCATCAGACTGTACATGATTGGTCAACTCCAGTCCAAAACCAGGCATCATCAGGTATTTTTCATCTGGTCTGTGGTAGGACGAGGGTCCCAACCATCTTCATGTCAATCCCTGGAAGCAGAAGGGAAAAGTATTATCCATTCTGTCAACCTAGGGAGTGCTCATATGTACTGTCCTTGCACACACCCAACACCAGTCCACCTGGGAACCTGATATCTGGGCAATGGTAGAATGAGAGAAAGCATAGTGGGTCAACTCCAGTCCAAAACCATGGTGAGAAAAGAGCCATTACCAACAAC
>NW_013720883.1:0-324 GCF_000517525.1 Limulus polyphemus | reverse complement strand
CTGGGATATAGTTATCGTGTGGTTGATTTTGAAGAGAGAGAGAAAAAAGGCTGGGATATAGTTATTGTGTCATGGTAAAAAATGTTGTCCTATTAAATCCTTAAGATTCTATAAGGCGTTTTGACGATTCTTACTCTACGAAAATAACACAAGATAGCCAGAGATACTATGCGACTACTTTCCTATAACACAAGATAGCTAGAAATACTATGTGACTACTTCCCTGTAACACAAGATAGCCAGAGATACTATGTGACTACTTCCCTATAACACAAGATAGCCAGAGATACTATGTGACTACTTCCCTGTAACACAAGATAGCTA
>NW_013720882.1:0-324 GCF_000517525.1 Limulus polyphemus | reverse complement strand
AAAATTATTGTCACATATGCAGCACTATTAAGAAATATGTGATGTGTCATATGGGCCAAAACCCAAACATTATTGTCACATATGCAGCACTATTAAGAAACATGTGATGTGTCATATGAGCCAAAACCCAAAAATTATTGTCATTTATACAGCACTATTAAGAAATATGTGATGTGTCATATGGGCCAAAACCCAAACATTATTGTCACATGTGCAGCATTATTAAGAAATATGTGATGTGTCATATGGGCCAAAACCCAAACATTATTGTCACATATACAGCACTATTAAGAAACATGTGATGTGTCATATGGGCCAAAACCC
>NW_013720881.1:0-324 GCF_000517525.1 Limulus polyphemus | reverse complement strand
TTCTACAGGTATTGTTAAATCAGTATATAAAGTAAGGATGAAACTTAACACCCATTCTACAGGTATTGTTAAACCAGTATATAAAGTAAGGATGAAACTTAACACCCATTCTACAGGTATTGTTAAACCAGTATATGAAGTAAGGATGAAACTTAGCACCCATTCTACAGGTATTGTTAAACCAGTATATAAAGTAAGGATGAAACTTAGCACCCATTCTACACGTATTGTTAAATCAGTATATAAAGTAAGGATGAAACTTAACACCCATTCTACAGGTATTGTTAAATCAGTATATAAAGTAAGGATGAAACTTAGCACCCA
>NW_013720880.1:0-324 GCF_000517525.1 Limulus polyphemus | reverse complement strand
AGAGATGGGATCGCAATCTGAGGGTGTCGGGTTCGTATCCCGTCCCCGAACATGCTCGACCTTTCTGAGCCGTGGAGGAGGACGCTATGATGTGGCAGTCAATCGCACTATTTGTTGGTAAAGAGTAGCCTAAGAGTTGACGGTGGGTGGTGTTCATTAGCTGCCTTCTCTCTCTGGTGTATCACTTGAAAATTAAGTACGGCTGAAGCAGATAGCTCTAGACTAGATTTGAGCAAAAAGTAACAAAACAAACAACTGACCAGAGAGCCTGGTCCGGCTTACGGCAATTTTCAAATACATTCTTATGTCCATTTCTGTCCAATT
>NW_013720879.1:0-324 GCF_000517525.1 Limulus polyphemus | reverse complement strand
TACATTGTTTCTTCTCTCCCTCCAATAACAGGTGTGTACATTGTTTCTTCTCTCCCTCTAATAACACGTGTGTACATTGTTTCTTCTCTCCCTCTAATAACACGTGTGTACATTGTTTCTTCTCTCCCTCCAATAACAGGTGTGTACATTGTTTCTTCTCTCCATCCAATAACAGGTGTGTACATTGTTTCTTCTCTCCATCCAATACCAGGTGTGTACATTGTTTCTTCTCTCCCTCTAATAACAGGTGTGTACATTGTTTCTTCTCTCCATCCAATAACAGGTGTGTACATTGTTTCTTCTCTCCATCCAATAACAGGTGTG
>NW_013720878.1:0-324 GCF_000517525.1 Limulus polyphemus | reverse complement strand
TATATATATATATATATATATATATATGTGTGTGTGTGTGTGTGTCGTGATGAAAATGAAATTATGGATATTCAATGACATATAAATTTTGAATAAAAAAAATTCAATTTCTTAAAGCTGATAATGTATATTAAAGTAAAAGTAGATAATGGTTAAAAAAATGTTAACTATGAGGAATATGGGGATTAACATGCATGGGGATAATGTCCTACAATCTTAGCTTGTACTGTTCCCTTTTCAGACAGTAGGCCTGGAAAGTAAACTATTTGACGTGTCATTGACCGTACTTGGACAATAGAACTCTTTAAAAAAACAACAACATAG
>NW_013720877.1:0-324 GCF_000517525.1 Limulus polyphemus | reverse complement strand
AAAATCAATTAACAAACGGAGACGTAACAATATTGTAGTTCAAATTCTCCTTCGAAGGGTGTGATAAGTGAAAATAACAAATTAAAAAGTTTTTTCTTTTCCTGATACTGAAACTATCTATTATAACGATACTTAGTTTTTGTCTGTCCTGAAAATCCTCCTTACTATCTAAATGCGCATGCTTGCGCACTTCATTTCAACAGATCTAAATAAATGACGGATGTAAATATAGTTTAGTAGACATTTAGTACAACAATATATTAAAAGGTTATCAAAGTTTTTAAAAGCGTCTAACGTTAGGTCGTAAAATAACATTATAAGTAT
>NW_013720876.1:0-324 GCF_000517525.1 Limulus polyphemus | reverse complement strand
TTCACTGTAAATAACTTAGGAATGCGAATAAAATAATTAGGTGTAATTAGAAACAGGTGTTGTCTGTTTCTTTAACACCCAAATCTCGTAGAGCCCTAAATGAGTTCATGTACTAAGCCCCCCCCCCCCCCCATTTTTTTATACTGATGATTACGGGAAAACGTGCTGTACAAGTTTATTTTGAATATTATTGCCATAGTAAAAAAAACCTAACTAATACCTCTAACTATCGTCTTTTATGATTGAAAAATTAGATTTACTTATTCGACTAAATAAAAAGGCGCCAAATGACTTTAAAAAGTAAAAAAAATTAAAGTTATTAAG
>NW_013720875.1:0-324 GCF_000517525.1 Limulus polyphemus | reverse complement strand
AAATTATATCATTAATTATAATTCTATAAATTATACCACTAATAATAGTTCTATAAATTATATCATTAATTATAATTCTATAAATTATACCACTAATAATAGTTCTATAAATTATATCATTAATTATAATTCTATAAATTATACCACTAATTATAATTCTATAAATTACACCACTAATAATAGTTCTATAAATTATATCATTAATTATAATTCTATAAATTATACCACTAATTATAATTCTATAAATTATACCACTAATTATAATTCTATAAATTATACCACTAATTATAATTCTATAAATTACACCACTAATAATAGTTCTAT
>NW_013720874.1:0-324 GCF_000517525.1 Limulus polyphemus | reverse complement strand
CACAGATTACACTACGTCTTGCCATAGTTGAATACGTTAATTATTATAAACTCCCTATATTATAACGTTGTATAACAAATGCACAGATTACACTACGTCTTGCCATAGTTGAATACGTTAATTATTATAAACTCCCTATATTATAACGTTGTATAACAAATGCACAGATTACACTACGTCTTGCCATAGTTGAATACGTTAATTATTATAAACTCCCTATATTATAACATTGTATAACAAATGCACAGATTACACTACGTCTTGCCATAGTTAAATATGTTAATTATTATAAACTCCCTATATTATAACATTGTATAACAAATG
>NW_013720873.1:0-324 GCF_000517525.1 Limulus polyphemus | reverse complement strand
TGATAAGATAAATGGATAACACTCTTGACAAGTATAGCGACTGTCGTACCTATAGATGATTGATTTTGTATTAAGGCTTAAAATCTGGAATGGCTGAAGCCCCCCCCCCTAAAAAAAAGAAAAAAAAATTCACCTGTCCTCAACCAAGTTGTATTATGTTAATTACAAACTTATGACAAAATTAATTCTCATAGCATGTGTTCGTAGTTGTATTATGTTAATTACAAACTTATGACAAAATTAATTCTCATAGCATGTGTGCGTAGTTGTATTATGTTAATTACAAACTTATGACAAAATTAATTCTCATAGCGTGTGTGCGTA
>NW_013720872.1:0-324 GCF_000517525.1 Limulus polyphemus | reverse complement strand
CATGAAGCAGTGATGTTAGCAGATACAAAAGTTTATCTAGATATGCATGAAACATTGAGTGTAGCAGATGCTTATGTTTATATGATATACATGATGCATTGATGGTAGCACATAATTAATTTTATATGATATACATGAAACATTGATGGTAGCAGTAACTTAAGTTTATATAGATATACATGAAACATTAATGATAGCAGATGCTTAAGTTTATATGATATACATGAAGTATTGATGGTAGTAGATACTTAAGTATATAAAGATATACATGAAACATTGATGGTAGTAGATACTTAAGATTATATGATATACATGAAACATTGA
>NW_013720871.1:0-324 GCF_000517525.1 Limulus polyphemus | reverse complement strand
GTCTTGTGTTGTATAGACATTAAAACACACATTACTCTTTTTGTCTTGTGTTGTATAGACATTAAAACACATATTACACTTTTGGTCTTGTGTTGTATAGACATTAAAACACATATTACACTTTTGGTCTTGTGTTGTATAGACATTAAAACACATATTACACTTTTGGTCTTGTGTTGTATAGACATTAAAACACATATTACACTTTTTGTCTTGTGTATAGACATTAAAACACTCATTACTCTTTTTGTCTTGTGTTGTATAGACATTAAAACACACATTACACTTTTTGTATTGTGTTGTATAGACATTAAAACACATATT
>NW_013720870.1:0-324 GCF_000517525.1 Limulus polyphemus | reverse complement strand
TAGTTAAAGACAGTGTACTCTATCGTCACAAACATTAGTTAAAGACAGTGTACTATACCATCACAAACATTAGTTAAAGACAGTGTACTATACCGTCACAAACATTAGTTAAAGACAGTGTACTCTACCGCCACAAACATTAGTTACAGACAGTGTACTATACCGTCACAAACATTAGTTAAAGACAGTGTACTATACCGTCACAAATATTAGTTAAAGACAGTGTACTATACCATCACAAACATTAGTTAAAGACAGTGTACTCTACCGCCACAAACATTAGTTACAGACAGTGTACTATACCGTCACAAACATTAGTTAAAG
>NW_013720869.1:0-324 GCF_000517525.1 Limulus polyphemus | reverse complement strand
CAATTTTTTGTATGTGATTTACATTAAACCTATATCTTTGTTTATCCATACCACAGAAAATGACTGTATTTAAACTAGTTATTTATTTATTAACCCTGAAGATGTTTTGTTTGAAAGTTTTATTTACAGTAAATTAAGATGCTCTATGTCTGTAGTGATCTGTTTATTAACTCAGACATATTAACCTTGAAGATGTTTTGTTTGAATGTTTTATTTACAGTAAACTAGGATGTTCTAGGTGTATAGTAATCTGTTTATTAACTCAGACATATTAACCCTGGAGATATTTTGTTATATTTACAGTACATTAGGATGCTCTAGGTG
>NW_013720868.1:0-324 GCF_000517525.1 Limulus polyphemus | reverse complement strand
TTTTACTTACACTGAAAAAAGAAAACTCTTTTTAAAACTACAATTACATCATAATTTCACAGTAGTTGACACTTATTTAACAATATTAATGTGCAATGGTATATGTATATTTTACTGCTCTATTTCACCAGGATTCAGTGTACAAAACTAAACAAGGAAGTATTTCTCAAAATGACATGTATTGTGTTAAATTAAAGACCAAACTAATCATACACACAGGATGATAGTTGTATGTTAGTTCAGTGATTCTCAACCAGGGGTAAATAATTGATGCACCTCATGATTGAATAATAATAATTCAAATTTCATTTTGTAAAATGTGTG
>NW_013720867.1:0-324 GCF_000517525.1 Limulus polyphemus | reverse complement strand
GTTCTAATAATAGTTTAGGAATCAATTCTTATTTGTAATTCAAATAATGGCAGTGTAATCTTTGTGAGGTGACATGGTCACTTGAAGCAAGGTTAGAGGTCGAATGGCTTGTCGTACGTGAAAGAGTATTTAAAGCATTCAAACAGTAGATTATAATTTATGACTGTGGTGGTTTAGAGACCTTTTTTTTGGGGGGGGGGGGTTACATACGAACACTGAAATTTTTGAAAAGTTATTATTGTCACATTGAAAAATAGGCCTGATTATGTGAAATAACGGAAAGAGCAGGCAAAACATTTCATGATATTAACTAAATGATGTTTA
>NW_013720866.1:0-324 GCF_000517525.1 Limulus polyphemus | reverse complement strand
GGTTGTTTACGCTCTCTCCACCAGAAGTAATCGAAACCCGGAGTTTATCGTTGTAATTCCGTAATCTTTCCGCTAATCCACTGGGAACAAATTAGGTATTAAGGTTAAAATGGATTATTTTCTGAAGTTCTGGAAAGACTAGGTAAAGATTTCAGGATTTGTAAATCACCAGATAATTAATAAACAAATTAATTAAATTAATTAAAATTAATTAATTTAATTAATTAAAATCTCGTTTTTATCAAACACTTCACTGCTTAACTTACGAGGATAGATATATCAAAATGTGTTCATTACACCTACAAATCAAGAGCTGAATTCATG
>NW_013720865.1:0-324 GCF_000517525.1 Limulus polyphemus | reverse complement strand
GGATTAATGTGTTCAGTTTATTTACTTCGAAATGACATTCTTTAGAACTTAACATCTGCCACACGAACCAGCTCAGCATCGTTTAGTTCTGAGCCGAGGGGGTCCTTCTGGAAACCGGTGATTTAGGGTTAAGGATTATTTCGATAGAGCTTGATGAATGAAGCTCGGCACAACTTCTTTGACAACAATAAACTAAATATTAACGGAAATATGACATGATGCTGTTTATATGGATTATACTATGGTGGTACCATACTGAGAATTATACCATCCTTCTTATATATACCCTTCATTGCAGAAATGGTATTTTTAATTTGAAAATCG
>NW_013720864.1:0-324 GCF_000517525.1 Limulus polyphemus | reverse complement strand
TATTATCGTGACTGTATTTTATATCTAGTGTCAGTTTATCAGTAACTATTACCGTCACTGTATTTTATATCTAGTGTCAGTTTATCAGTAAATACTATCGTCACTGTATTTTATATCTAGTGTCAGTTTATCAGTAAAAGTAACTATTATCGTGACTGTATTTATATCTAGTGTCAGTTTATCAGTAAATACTATCGTGACTGTATTTTATATCTAGTGTCAGTTTATAAGTAAATATTATCGTGAAACTGACACTAGATATAAAATACAGTTACAGTCACGATAATATTTACTGATTTTTATATCTAGTGTCAGTTTATCAGT
>NW_013720863.1:0-324 GCF_000517525.1 Limulus polyphemus | reverse complement strand
AAAAACTACAATACATTGTTTTGGTGGACTTATCTCTATAGAAACTACAGTACATTGTTTTAGTAAGTGTACTTTCTATAGAGATAAGTTTTTTCCACCAAAACAATGTCTTATCTCTATACAAAAATGTAATGTAGGTTTTAGTGGACTTATCTCTATACAAACTACAGTACATTGTTTTAGTGGATTTATCTCTATAAAAAACTATAGTACATTGTTTTGGTGGACTTATCTCTATAGAAACTACAGTATATTGTTTTAGTAAACTTATCTCTATAGAAACTACAGTACATTGTTTTGGTGGACTTATCTCTATACAAACTA
>NW_013720862.1:0-324 GCF_000517525.1 Limulus polyphemus | reverse complement strand
TAAATTCAAACAGTTATTGTAAATATTAACCTAAATTCGTATTGAGAATAAACCTAGAGAAGCAGAATCATGTATCTCAAGCAAGACTTGCCAATATATTCCTTTAAACAGACATTGGCATTTCTAATATGGGATTATGTGGACACAACATGCATTCGCAAATCTGTATTTTTTTTTTCAGAGCTTTAATTATTACCATGGATTCATGAATAAACTTTTCAACTGTTTTACGCTTTAGATGCGAGGATTATTTTACGTTTTTGATAAACAATTCATTATTTGTTTTTATTTTACGCTGTTAAAAACAGAACTATTATGAAACAG
>NW_013720861.1:0-324 GCF_000517525.1 Limulus polyphemus | reverse complement strand
GTCTGTAGTCTTCTTGGCTGTAGTTCACTAACAACATAAAACAAAGAATGATGTCTGTAGTCTTCTTGGCCGTGGTTCACTGACAACATACTATTAAAGCAGATACTCAAGGCTGGAGTAATACTAAAATGCTATTAAAGCAGATACTCAAGGCTGGAGTAATACTAAAATGCTATTAAAGCAGATAATGAAGGCTGGAGTAATACTAAAATACTATTAAAGCAGATACTGAAGGCTGGAGTAATACTAAAATACTATTAAAGCAGATACTGAAGGCTGGAGTAATACTAAAATACTATCAAAGTAGATACTGAAGGCTGGAGT
>NW_013720860.1:0-324 GCF_000517525.1 Limulus polyphemus | reverse complement strand
TATATAAGTAATCGGTGACTTCTCGTGCTTCCATTAATATCCTGATATTTAAATAAGCATATCTTATATGTGGTGTAATCAAAATATATAAGTAATCGGTGACTTCTCATGCTTCCATTAATATCCTGATATTTGAATAAGCATATCTTATATGTGGTGAAACACAAAATATATAAGTAATCGGTGACTTCTCGTGCTTCCATTAATATCCTGATATTTAAATAAGCATATCTTATATGTGGTGTAATCAAAATATATAAGTAATCGGTGACTTCTCGTGCTTCCATTAATATCCTGATATTTAAATAAGCATATCTTATATGT
>NW_013720859.1:0-324 GCF_000517525.1 Limulus polyphemus | reverse complement strand
GAAACAATACATAAATAAAAACGCTTAAACCTGAGAATGCATAAAATGAAAAACAACCTAGGAAAAACAGTATAATTCAAATAAAACATGACTAGGAACTTTTAAGCCACAAAACCAAACACAAAAACAAGAAATTCATACCAGGGAACTTTATGTAAAAAAAATACAATACCCTGCATTATGTAAAACAAAACCCTTAAACCTTGACTTGACCTAAATATATATATATATATATATACTCTCTAGAAACAATAAAACTTTAAACATATAAACCTTGTACCAAGAAAACCTATGAAATCTTAAACATAAACACATTGCACAGAA
>NW_013720858.1:0-324 GCF_000517525.1 Limulus polyphemus | reverse complement strand
AGATAACATTTACAGATTCACTTGTCTTATACATTGAATCTGTAAATGTTATCAATGTGCTTCTAATCACATAGTACAGAGTATAATAGTTACTCTTGACAAAGTGTGTAAGACAAGTGAATCTGTAAATGTTATCAATGTGCTTCTAATCACATAGTACAGAGTATAATAGTTTCTCTTGACAAAATGTATAAGACAAGTGAATCTGTAAATGTTATCTATGTCCTTCTAGTCACATAGTACAGAGTAGAATAGTTTCTCTTGACAACAAAGTGTATAAGACAAGTAATAGTTTCTCTTGAATATTCTGTACTATGTGACTAG
>NW_013720857.1:0-324 GCF_000517525.1 Limulus polyphemus | reverse complement strand
TATTTCTTAATACTCTTAACTTTCAAGTTTTATCAACTAATCTGTTTACTCCATTACTTAACTTATTTACTTAATACTCTTAACTTTCAAGTTTTATCAACTAATCTGTTTACTCCATTACTTAACTTATTTCTTAATACTCTTAACATTCAAGTTTTATCAACTAATCTGTTTACTCCATTACTTAAATTATTTCCTAATACTCTTAACATTCAAGTTTTATCAACTAATCTGTTTACTCCATTACTTAACTTATTTCCTAATACTCTTAACTTTCAAGTTTTATCAACTAATCTGTTTACTCCATTACTTAACTTATTTCCT
>NW_013720856.1:0-324 GCF_000517525.1 Limulus polyphemus | reverse complement strand
GTAGTGGTGGTTGTCACTAGTTTCTCGTTTCTTTGGTTCTTACAGCTACTCTGTAGTGGTCGTTTTCACGAGCTTTTCGTTTCTTTGGTTCTTACATTCACTATGTAGAGGTGGTTGTCACTAGTTTCTCGTTTCTTTGGTTCTTACAGCTACTCTGTAGTGGTCGTTTTCACGAGCTTCTCGTTTCTTTGGTTTTTACAGCCACTCTGTAGTGGTGGTTGTCATTAGTTTCTCGTTTCTTTGGTTCTTACATTCACTATGTAGTGGTGGTTGTCACTAGCTTCTCGTTTCTTTGGTTCTTACATTCACTATGTAGAGGTGGTT
>NW_013720855.1:0-324 GCF_000517525.1 Limulus polyphemus | reverse complement strand
CAGTACAACTAGGCACAATGTGACACTTGTAAAATAACCTCATACACAGAGTGATGACGCAGTACAACTAGGCACAATGTGACACTTGTAAAATAACCTCATACACAGAGTGATGATGCAGTACAACTAGGCACAATGTGACACTTGTAAAATAACCTCATACACAGAGTGATGACGCAGTACAACTAGGCACAATGTGACACTTGTAAAATAACCTCATACACAGAGTGATGATGCAGTACAACTAGGCACAATGTGACACTTGTAAAATAACCTCATACTACAGAGTGATGACGCAGTACAACTAGGCACAATGTGACACTT
>NW_013720854.1:0-324 GCF_000517525.1 Limulus polyphemus | reverse complement strand
GAAGTTTGCAATTAATCACTCCTTTGATGTCCCACCAAATAGAAAACATCACTTTCTGCGTATGGAGTCCAGGTTTATCGGGTCGGAAGTAGTTTTTGTCTAGGATCGAGCCATTGTTTCACATCGAGAACCCATTTTTCATCACCGGAAGAAATTATGTCAAAAAATTACGCGCCAGAAGATACAAAGCAACGTTCACTCGTTGGAAACGACAATCATCGGAGAGTTCGTGAGACACCCAAACACCTTCTTTAAAGAGTTTTCCCACATTCCTTAGATGCTTACGTATTGTTTCATGAGAGACATGTAATTTCAGGGCCATTT
>NW_013720853.1:0-324 GCF_000517525.1 Limulus polyphemus | reverse complement strand
ACACTTTAAAATGTGTGAGACTGAGGTTTAAATAATGCACTTTAAAATGTGTGAGACTGAGGTTCAAATAATGCACTTTAAAATGTGTGAGACTGAGGTTCAAATATCACACTTTAAAATGTGTGAGACTGAGGTTTAAATATTGCACTTTAAAATGTGTGAGACTGAGGTTCCAATATCGCACTTTAAAATGTGTGAGACTGAGGTTCAAATAATGCACTTTAAAATGTGTGAGACAGAGGTTTAAATATTGCACTTTAAAATGTGTGAGACTGAGGTTTAAATAATGCACTTTAAAATGTGTGAGACTGAGGTTCAAATATC
>NW_013720852.1:0-324 GCF_000517525.1 Limulus polyphemus | reverse complement strand
TTTTTCTTTACTTAGACACTGATTGTTTAAACTTCGATAGCTACAAAAGGAAATCTTTATTTTCCTATAATATATATATATATCGGTTGTTCATTTTTCAATTTGTTTTCGGTGGGTCATTCCTTTAAATAAAATAACTTATTAAGTAACAAAGTTTAGAATAATAACGTCTGCAAACCCCTTTAGACAGGGAAACATTTAGAAGTTAGTTGAAAAATGAAATCCTTTTTTTTTTTTTTCGTCAATATTTACAAACAATGCGTGCGAGTTATCGACGTGCAGCAGAATCCTGTACAGTTATATCCTAAGCCTTCTTTTCTATTG
>NW_013720851.1:0-324 GCF_000517525.1 Limulus polyphemus | reverse complement strand
TCATAACATGTCTCATTAAAGACAGTCATAAAATGTCTCATTAAAACAGTCACAAAATGTTTCATTAAAAAACAGTCATAAAATATCTCATTAAAAAACAGTCATAAAATGTCTCATTAAAGACAGTCATAACATGTCTCATTAAAAACAGTCATAACATGTCTCATTAAAAACAGTCATAAAATGTTTCATTAAAAACAGTCACAAAATGTCTCATTAAAAACAGTCATAAAATGTCTCATTAAAACAGTCATAAAATGTTTCATTAAAAACAGTCACAAAATGTCTCATTAAAAACAGTCATAAAATGTCTCATTAAAACAG
>NW_013720850.1:0-324 GCF_000517525.1 Limulus polyphemus | reverse complement strand
TTGTAGGTTATAATAATTGATCAACAATATTGAACAATGAAAGAAGAAAGGGGAAGTTATAATTATTTATCAACAATGTACAGTAACGAAAAATGAAAGTGGCATGTTATAATCATTATAGTTCCAGATATATATAGCTCACGTTTATTCAAATGGTATATATATATATATATTACTTATGACCTGATAAAGAGGTCTTGCGGCCCATGACGGTGTTGAGGGCCGCAATGGGGCCCGCGGGTTAGTTTATGTTGCCCACCACTGATATACAACAATAAACAGAAGAAAGTGGAACAGTTTATCTTCAGTGTACAGCAATACTCG
>NW_013720849.1:0-324 GCF_000517525.1 Limulus polyphemus | reverse complement strand
GTTTCAGTACATGAATGAAATCAAGTTAATTTTTTTATTTTCTGAAGGGCAAGCTGGTATAAATCAACTTGGGGGAGTCTTTGTAAACGGTCGACCCCTTCCGGACTGTGTTCGTCGACGAATTGTGGAGCTGGCATTGATGGGTGTGAGGCCTTGCGATATCTCCAGGCAACTACTGGTGTCTCACGGCTGTGTCTCTAAGATTCTGACGAGATTTTACGAGACAGGGTCCATCAAACCTGGATCTATTGGAGGTTGTAAACCTAAGGTAACTGAACAATGAAAGTAGTAAACTTAAAGTAACTGAACGATGAAAGTAGTAAA
>NW_013720848.1:0-324 GCF_000517525.1 Limulus polyphemus | reverse complement strand
TTTGGGATATTTAAAGCCATTTTTATCTGACCAATGCCTGGTACTGCTAGTCATTCATACTTATGAGGTCGAACATTAGACACACAATCGACTCATACAGGCACAAGTAAAAAAACTAAAAGTCAATGTAAACCAAGTGCTTTAGCGAAGTTAGAAGATTTTCACAAATTGCATATGACCATCATTTTATTTAAAATTTTTCAACAGCTTTTATTCTTGCTGCACATTATTATAAAATTAAAATAATCAAGCTAATATATATACATATCTCAAAGCTATAAAAGTATTTAATGTGTAACTGATATTGATTTTATCAGTATAAAA
>NW_013720847.1:0-324 GCF_000517525.1 Limulus polyphemus | reverse complement strand
AAGTTACCATACCTAATAAACTAAAATAAGTTACCATACCTAATAAACTAAGATAAGTTACCATACCTAATAAACTAAGATAAGTTACCATACCTAATAAACTAAGATAACATACCATACATAATAAACTAAGATAAGTTACCATACATAATAAACTAAGATAAGTTACCATACCTAATAAACTAAGATAAGTTACCATACATAATAAACTAAGATAAGTTACCATACATAATAAACAAAGATAAGTTACCATACCTAATAAACTAAGATAAGTTACCATACATAATAAACTAAGATAAGTTACCATACATAATAAACTAAGAT
>NW_013720846.1:0-324 GCF_000517525.1 Limulus polyphemus | reverse complement strand
GGGACTCTTTAGTTGGTATTGTCTCTAGAGGTGACTAGGACTCGAGTGTTTGTATTGTCTAGAGGTGACTAGGACTCGATTGTTGGTATTGTCTAGATGTAACTAGGACTCGCTTGTTGGTATAGTCTAGAGGTGACTAGTACTCGATTATTAGTTATGTCTCTAGTGGTGACTAGGACGGGAGTGTTGCTATTAAGTTGTCAATAGAGGTAACTAGGACTCGATTATTGGTATTATCTAGTGGTGACTAAGACTCGCTTGTTGGTATTGTCTAGAGGTGATTAGGACTCGATTATTGGTATTGTCTCTATTTGTGACTAGGAC
>NW_013720845.1:0-324 GCF_000517525.1 Limulus polyphemus | reverse complement strand
GATGTAATGGCATTCACGTAATGGTGATGTAATGGCACTCACGTAATGGTGATGTAATGGCATTCACGTAATGGTGATGTAATGGCATTCACGTAATGGTGATGTAATGGCACTCACGTAATGGTGATGTAATGGCATTCACGTAATGGTGATGTAATGGCATTCACGTAATGGTGATGATGCACATAACGACAAATGTTGACTTATCTTGATTTTACTCTCTTTATGTATCTTAATTTAATTTTACGTTTGTGTTCTAACCTAGAGTTTTGTAGAAAACTATCAGATAACGATTGTGTTAATATGGTGTAAGTTTTTATTGGT
>NW_013720844.1:0-324 GCF_000517525.1 Limulus polyphemus | reverse complement strand
TTATGAAACGAACATACCAAAAACATCCTTTATCCATTAGGAAACGAACATACCAAAAACATCCTTTATCCATTATGAAACAAACATACGAAACACATACTTTATCCATTAGGAAACGAACATACCAAAAACATCCTTTATCAATTAGGAAACGAACATACCAAAAACATCCTTTATGAATTAGGAAACAAACATACCAAAACATCTTTTATCCATTATGAAACGAACATACCAAAAACATCCTTTATCCATTAGGAAACGAACATACCAAAAACATCTTTTATCCATTAGGAAACTAACATACCAAAAACATCCTTTATGAAT
>NW_013720843.1:0-324 GCF_000517525.1 Limulus polyphemus | reverse complement strand
ATGGATGTTTATTCTTTATTGGTTAAAAAGGATTAGTAGTTCTTGTATTTATATGTATTATATAAATAACAAATGTACTTACGTGTGGCATGTATGTATAAATATGTTGATGTGTATATAAATATGTTGATGTGTATATAAATATGTTGATGTGTATATATATAAATATGTTGATGTGTATATAAATATGTTGATGTGTATATATATATAAATATGTTGATGTGTATATATATAAATATGTTGATGTATGTATAAATATGTTGATGTGTATATATATATAAATATGTTGATGTGTGTATAAATATGTTGATGTATGTATAAATA
>NW_013720842.1:0-324 GCF_000517525.1 Limulus polyphemus | reverse complement strand
GATCAGATCTTGCTAGATATTAACCAAGAGTCAGTTGATCAGATCTTGCTAGATATTAACTAATATTCAGTTCATTAGATCAAGGTAGATATTATCTAAGATTCGGTTCATTAGATCTTGGTAGATGTTAACTAAGATTCAGTTGATTTCATCTTGGTAGATATTAACAAAGATTCAGTTCATTAGATCTAGGTAGATGTTAACTAAGATTCAGTTGATTTCATATTGGTAGATACTAACAAAGATTCAGTTCATTAGATCTTGGTAGATGTTAACTAAGATTCAGTTCATTAGATCTTGGTAGATATTAAATAAAATTCAGTT
>NW_013720841.1:0-324 GCF_000517525.1 Limulus polyphemus | reverse complement strand
GTCAACAAGTTAGCTTTACTTGCATCATTAAGAGGACAATTATACCTTGTTTTTCAATGTCAACAAGTTAGATTTACTTGCATCATTAAGAGGACAATTATACCTTGTTTTTCAATGTCAACAAGTTAGCTTTATTTGCATGATTAAGAGAATAATTATACCTTGTTTTTCAATGTCAACAAGTTGCTTTACTTGCATCATTAAGAGAATAATTATATCTTGTTTTTCAATGTCAACAAGTTAACTTTACTTGCATCATTAAGAGAATAATTTTACCTTGTTTTTCAATGTCAACAAGTTAGCTTTACTTGCATCATTAAGAGG
>NW_013720840.1:0-324 GCF_000517525.1 Limulus polyphemus | reverse complement strand
GAACTGCAATGGAGACCACATGCAGAAACTGATCTTCACTGGACAAGAATGGAACTGCAGTGGGGACTACACGCAGAAACTGATCTTCACCGGACAAGAATGGAACTGCAGCAATGGACCTTGTCCCACAACTCGAACAACTATGGTTGTCGTCAAACTTATGGTGACGTTTTCTTCTATACAGGCATATTATTGTTCTGGATAGCTTATGTTTTTAAGTTTTCTAAGAGGAATAAACCAGTGTGCTGGACAGTGAGTCACCCAACTCAGTAGGTGAATTGGGATTTTGAAAGAGGTGGAGCTCCCAAGATTCGCGCTAAACAT
>NW_013720839.1:0-324 GCF_000517525.1 Limulus polyphemus | reverse complement strand
CACAATGTTGCAACGAGTTAACGACACCAACTCTTGGGCTACTCTAATTGAATAGACCTATTTAATCGTAGTTAATGGGAGACAATTGAGAGATTTAACAGTATTTTTCACAATGTTGCAACTAGTTAACGACACCAACTCTTGGGCTACTCTAATTGAAAAGACCTATTTAATCGTAGTTAATGGGAGACAATTGAGAGATTTAACAGTATTTTTCACAATGTTGCAACTAGTTAACGACACCAACTCTTGGGCTACTCTAATTGAATAGACCTATTTAATCGTAGTTAATGGGAGACAATTGAGAGATTTAACAGTATTTTA
>NW_013720838.1:0-324 GCF_000517525.1 Limulus polyphemus | reverse complement strand
GGTTTGAGTTTCGCGCAGAGCTAGACGACGACTACATGCGTTAATTTAACTGTGATAGACTAGAGAAAAGGCAACTAGTCAACACCATCCACTACCAACGAATAGTGGGATTGACCTTCACATTATAACGCCCACACGGCTAAGAGGATGAGCATGTTCGGTAACAGACATTCGAACCCGTAACCCGCAGGTTCCGATTCGAGCGCCCTCCTTTTTCAGGTGAAATCGTTAATTAGTTCAACTGGCGATTTTACCTGAAGAAGTTCGCTAGCCTGAAACGTTGTAATTGATGCAATTGGCGATCTTACCTGAAGAAGTTCGCTA
>NW_013720837.1:0-324 GCF_000517525.1 Limulus polyphemus | reverse complement strand
AGGTAACGTACAAAACATACATGTGTTTATACCTAGGGAAGAAAAGTGGCAACATAATAACTCTCTCTCTCTCTCTCTCTATATATATACATATAATGTGTTCGTATTCAGAGGAAAGACCTGTCAGTGTATGTAATATACATATAAATGTGTCCATACTCAGGGAACAAAATTTAGCAACATATGAAATATATATATATATATATATAGTGTCCATACTCAGGGAAGAAAATTTAGCAACATATGAAATATATATATATATAGTGTCCATACTCAGGGAAGAAATTTAGCAACATATGAAATATATATATATATATATATAGT
>NW_013720836.1:0-324 GCF_000517525.1 Limulus polyphemus | reverse complement strand
TATATATATATATATATATATATATATATATATATATACCTTATCTAATGGTTACAAACTCAAAACTTGGACAAGAAATAGTTATCATTATTGATATTCATTTTACATCCAGGCGTTGCCTAGTAATGGTGTGGGGATTGGAAGGGCAGATACTCTCGCCGCGATGCGCTCTTTCAGCTATGGTTGCGTTAAAAGAATGACAGTCAAACCTATTATTCGATTCAAATCTTACTCATAAAAGATCAACAATTTCGTGATGTTTGGTTTAAAGCAATTGGCAATTGGTATTCTACAAGTGTGTTTTCAGAAGTATTAAATATTCCC
>NW_013720835.1:0-324 GCF_000517525.1 Limulus polyphemus | reverse complement strand
TTTTCTGTAATCCAGGTCCCTGGCCACATATCGTGTCACAGGTTTTTGTAGTCTAGGTCCCTGGCCACATATTATGTCACAGTTTTCTGTAGTCTAGGTCCCTGGCCACATATTGTGTCATAGTTTTTGTAGTCTAGGTCCCTGGCCACATATTGTGTCACAGTTTTCTGTAGTCCAGGTCCGTGGCCACATATCGTGTTTCAGTTTTCTGTAGTTCAGGTCCCTGGCCACATATTGTGTCACAGTTTTTGTAGTCCATGTCCATGGCCACATGTCATGTTTCAGTTTTCTGTAGTCCAGGTCCGTGGCCACATATCGTGTCAC
>NW_013720834.1:0-324 GCF_000517525.1 Limulus polyphemus | reverse complement strand
TTGTAGCTGTATCTAAGTTGGGTATTTTGTAGTGAACCTAGTGAACAGGTAAGGTGTAAATTGTGTCTTCTGTGGTTGTAGCTGTATCTAAGTTGGGTATTTTGTAGTGAACAGGTAAGGTGTAAATTGTGTCTTCTGTGGTTGTAGCTGTATCTAAGATGGGTATTTTGTAGTGAACCGGTAAGATGTAAATTGTGCTTTCTGTGGTTGTAGCTGTATCTAAGTTGGATATTTTGTAGTGAACAGGTAAGGTGTAAATTGTGTCTTCTTTGGTTGTAGCTGTATCTAAGTTGGGTATTTTGTAGTGAACCGGTAAGGTGTAAA
>NW_013720833.1:0-324 GCF_000517525.1 Limulus polyphemus | reverse complement strand
GTGTGTACTGTAGAGTGTGATCATAAGTGTGTACTGGTAGATTTATAATCATAGGTTTGTACTGGTAGAGTTGTGATCATAGGTGTGTACTGGTAGAGTTGTAATCATAGGTGTGTGCTGGTAGATTTGTAATCATAGGTGTGTATTGGTAGAGTTTTGATCATAGGTGTGTACTGGTAGAGTTGTAATCATAGGTGTGTATTGGTAGATTTGTAATCATAGGTTTGTACTGGTAGAGTTGTGATCATAGGTGTGTACTGGTAGAGTTGTGATCATAGGTTTGTACTGGTAGAGTTATGATCATAGGTGTGTACTGGTAGAGTT
>NW_013720832.1:0-324 GCF_000517525.1 Limulus polyphemus | reverse complement strand
CGTTTGATATGAAATAATTATATAATTCAATGTACAGATACGTTTGATATGAAATAATTATATAATTCAATGTACAGATACGTTTGATATGAAATAATTATATAATTCAATGTACAGATACGTTTGATATGAAATAATTATATAATTCAATGTACAAATACGTTTGATATGAAATAATTATATAATTCAATGTACAAATACGTTTGATATGAAATAATTATATAATTCAATGTACAGATATGTGTGATATGAAATAATTATATAATTCAATGTACAGATATGTGTGATATGAAATAATTATATAATTCAATGTACAGATATGTG
>NW_013720831.1:0-324 GCF_000517525.1 Limulus polyphemus | reverse complement strand
ATCACCATATCCACCAAATTATATGACAATAACGTTAACTGGAATTACAAAACTACCACATGGTTCTACTAATATAATAGAACTGTAGAATTAATCTATCACCATAGCCACCAAATTATATGACATAACGTTAACTGGAATTCCAGAACTACCACATGGTTTTACTAATACAACAGAACTGTAGAATTAATCTATCACCATATCCACCAAATTATATGACATAACATTAACTGGAATTCCAGAACTACCACATGGTTCTACTAATATAATAGAACTGTACAATTAATCTATCACCATATCCACCAAATTATATGACATAACATT
>NW_013720830.1:0-324 GCF_000517525.1 Limulus polyphemus | reverse complement strand
GTTTTATTGACCTGAAAGATCGATGTAAGAAAAAAACTGTAGTGTACAAACAAGCTTGTAACCTTTTCCAGCAAAGCTATATAAGTGAAACTTGCGTATCTGTTCATGATAGAGTTCATGAAAACTTTTCAAACTGTACAAATATGGATTCTAACATATGCCTTTAGGACTGCATTCCAGAACTAAACATAGCAGATAGAGAGTTCCCAATAATCCTCGCCAGAGCAAAAGATGCAAGAAATAGATTAATTGCAGGAAGTATTTTTGATCAACAACCATAAAACTTCTGTGAACAGGAAACTAAAACCATGGCTGATCATCAGT
>NW_013720829.1:0-324 GCF_000517525.1 Limulus polyphemus | reverse complement strand
ATACTATGGAAGGGGAAGTGTTGCAACAGCGGAAGTCACACGACGCTGGGAGCATGTACACTGGAGTTTTTTAGAAGGATAATGAATTATCGAGGAACTTCGCTAATATCCTAGTGTTTGCCATGCACTCGCTATTTTATTATATAAGGTTTCGCATAAAAACTAGCGCAATTGCAGAGATAGATAGTGTGAAGAGATAGATAATTGAGTCAAGCGATCAACAGGCACCTAAGTAAAGTGTACGAATTGCGATTTATAACGTTTGTTATAAAAGTTGTTAAATTTAAAGTGACTGTGTAAATTCTGCGTATTAGAAAATTTTTT
>NW_013720828.1:0-324 GCF_000517525.1 Limulus polyphemus | reverse complement strand
GTGATCATTTTTGCTAACTCTTTTATCACATAAAAAATTAAAATCAATAAAGGAGACCATCATCCACTTCGTCTCCCTCCAAAAACGTTGACAGGTTTGCGATTTCCTCAAGTTGAATTGAGTTTTTGGTCCAAACTAAAAAGATAAAGACTTTAAAATGAATTTCTTAGTTCGAGATGAATTTAGCTTTGGTTTTCCCTGAATTATATCATATCTTGGACTACCATTGTAACAAAATAGGCCTATTTACCACTGTAATTGAAAAAAAAAAGCTTTTAGTAGGTGCATTTCTGACAAAGTAGATTCATTTTCCATCTCCCCCCC
>NW_013720827.1:0-324 GCF_000517525.1 Limulus polyphemus | reverse complement strand
TATCATGACAGGTATCTCACTACCGAATATACATCATGACAGGTATCCCACTACCGAATATCATATCATGACAGGTATCTCACTACCGAATATCATATCATTACAGGTATCTCACTACCGAATATCATATCATGACAGGTATCCCACTACCGAATATCACATCATGACAGGTATCTCACTACCGAATATCATATCATGACAGATATCCCACTACCAAATATCATATCATTACAGATATCTCACTACCAAATATCATATCATTATAGGTATCTCACTACCGAATATCATATCATGACAGGTATCCCACTACCGAATATTATATCG
>NW_013720826.1:0-324 GCF_000517525.1 Limulus polyphemus | reverse complement strand
AACTGTTGATGGTTGGTGTTAGCTTCATTAGTATCTAGTTTTAACTGTTTGATGGTTGGTGTCAGATACATTAGTATCTAGTTTTAACCGTGTGATGGTTGGTGTTAACTAGATTAGTTTCTAGTTTTAACCGTGTAATAGTTGGTGTTAACTAGATTGGTTTCTAGTTTTAACCGTGTAATAGTTGGTGTTAACTAGATTAGTTTCTAGTTTTAACCGTGTAATAGTTGGTGTTAACTAGATTAGTTTCTAGTTTTAACCGTGTGATAGTTGGAGTTAGCTACATTAGTTTCTAGTTTTAATCGTGTAATAGTTGGTGTTAAC
>NW_013720825.1:0-324 GCF_000517525.1 Limulus polyphemus | reverse complement strand
GAATAACATATATATATATATATATATATATATACTGTAGAATATTTTTAAGCAAATATAAAAAAAATCGTCAAAATGATAAAAAACTTACTGGTCAAATATATGTGATCTTCCATCAGGTGGAAACTAGAATAATGGGCAGGTGTCATTAAACACTTGGCATTCACTAATCGGAGAAAACAACACTTGAAAAGATTTTTCGTTGTTCAAAACTTGAAGATAGCTTTTATATACGGAAACATATGTTAGGTGAGTTCTTGCACAGATCTTAAAATATAACGTTCATAAATGGAAACAGCGGCTATTTTCAAGTTTTGAACAACA
>NW_013720824.1:0-324 GCF_000517525.1 Limulus polyphemus | reverse complement strand
GACTCTAAGTAGAGACAAGAACATGTGTACACCTCTAGTAAGTACAAGACTCTAAGTAGAGACAAGAACATGTGTACACCTCTAGTAAGTACAAACTCTATGTAGAAACAAGAACATGTGTACACCTCTAGTAAGTACAAGCTCTAAGTAGAGACAAGAACATGTGTACACCTCTAGTAAGTACAAACTCTATGTAGAAACAAGAACATGTGTACACCTCTAGTAAGTACAAGCTCTAAGTAGAAACAAGAACATGTGTACACCTCTAGTAAGTACAAGCTCTAAGTAGAGACAAGAACATGTGTACACCTCTAGTAAGTACAA
>NW_013720823.1:0-324 GCF_000517525.1 Limulus polyphemus | reverse complement strand
AAACATTGTAACTAATGGAGACTTTCTGTAAATATCTGTTTAAAACTATTGTAACTAATGGTTACTTTCTGTAAATATCTGTTTAAACCATTGTAACTTGTGGTTACTTTCTGTAAATATCTATTTAAACCATTGTAACTAATGGTTAATTTCTGTAAATATCTGTTTAAACCATTGTAACTAATGGTTATTTTCTGTAAATATCTGTTTAAACCATTGTAACTAATGGTTATTTCTGTAAATATCTGTTTAAACCATTGTAACTAATGGTTACTTTCTGTAAATATCTATTTAAACCATTGTAACTAATGGTTACTTTCTGTT
>NW_013720822.1:0-324 GCF_000517525.1 Limulus polyphemus | reverse complement strand
CACCTTGTGACATGATAAATGTTGTGTTCTGATGTGTTTTCCACCTTGTGACACAATAAATGTTGTGTTGTGGTGTGTTTTCCACCTTGTGACATGATAAACTGTTGTGTTGTGGGTGTGTTTTCAACGTTGTGACATGGTAAATGTTGTTTTATGGTGTGTTTCCACTTTGTGACATAATAAATGTTGTGTTGTTGGTGTGTTTTCCACTTTGTGACACAATAAATGTTGTGTTGTGGTGTGTTTTCCACTTTGTGACACAATAAATGTTGTGTTGTGGTGTGTTTTCAACGTTGTGACACAATAAATGTTGTGTTGTGATGT
>NW_013720821.1:0-324 GCF_000517525.1 Limulus polyphemus | reverse complement strand
GAGTTCTTTTTTTCATTGTGAATTATATGTATTTGGACTAAAGCAAAAAATTCTATAAATAATTCGCGCCAAGACAAACAAGAATTGAAGTTGCAAGACATCCCTTCCTCTTTTTTTAAGAATGGTGAAATATATCTCGCTATTCATCTAAATTTCTACAAGTCATATTTATAATCAGTGCTAGCACTATTCTAAATTTCTCCAAGTCATATTTATAATCAGTGCTAGCACTATTCTAAATTTCTCCAAGTCATATTTATAATCAGTGCTAGCAGTATTCTAAATTTACTTCCAAGTACATATTTATAATTCAGTGCTTAGCAC
>NW_013720820.1:0-324 GCF_000517525.1 Limulus polyphemus | reverse complement strand
GTTGAAAATATTTCATAATATAGATCCCCAAAGACTTTTTACTATGTTGAAAATATTTCATAATATAGATCCCCGAAGACTTGTTTACTATGTTGAAAATATTTCATAATATAGATCCCCAAAGACTGTTTACTATGTTGAAAATATTTCATAATATAGATCCCCAAAGACTGTTTACTATGTTGAAAATATTTCATATTATAGATCCCCAAAGATTGTTTACTATGTTGAAAATATTTCATAATATAGATCCCCAAAGACTGTTTTCCATGTTGAAAATATTTCATAATATAGATCCCCAAAGACTTTTACTATGTTGAAAAT
>NW_013720819.1:0-324 GCF_000517525.1 Limulus polyphemus | reverse complement strand
TAGTCATTATTCATAAACATCCTACAGAGACATTTAGGAAGTCTCTTCATACCAGCAGCCACTATAGTCATTATTCATAAACATCCTGTAGAGACATGTTAGGAAGTCTCTTCTTCATACCAGCAGTCACTATAGTCATTATTCATAAACATTCTGTAGAGACATGTTAGGAGTCTCTTCTTCATACCAGCAGCCACTATAGTCATTATTCATAAACATCCTGTAGAGACATGTTAGGAAGTCTCTTCTTCATACCAGCAGTCACTATAGTCATTATTCATAAACATTCTGTAGAGACATGTTAGGAAGTCTCTTCTTCATACC
>NW_013720818.1:0-324 GCF_000517525.1 Limulus polyphemus | reverse complement strand
ATATATATACACTCTGCTTACTACTGCTATTGATTACATATATAAACATTCTGCTTACTACTATTGATGATATATATGTATATATATATACATTACACTTTCTACTACTATTGATGACATATATATATATATATACATTCTGCTTTCTACTATTTATTACATATATACTGCTCATTACTACTACTGGTGATATATATATATATTGTGATTTCTGCTACTATTGTTGATATATATATATATATACAGTGATTTCTAGTACTATTGTTGATATATATATATATATATATATACAGTGTATTTCTAGTACTATTGATGATATATATA
>NW_013720817.1:0-324 GCF_000517525.1 Limulus polyphemus | reverse complement strand
TTACTACTCCATATACAAATGAAATGCCCTAGCTGTTCGTGGTGACCTTACTACCCCATATACAAGTGAAATGTCATAGCTGTTCTTGGTGGCCTTACTACTCTATATACAAGTGAAATGCCCTAGCTGTTCTTGATAGCCTTACTACTCCATATACAAGTGAAATGCCCTAGCTGTTAGTGATGACCTTACTACTCTATATACAAGTGAAATGCCCTAACTGTTCGTGGTAGTCTTACTACTCCATATACAAGTGAAATGCCCTAGCTGTTCTTGATAGCCTTACTACTCCATATACAAGTGAAATGCCCTAGCTGTTAGTGA
>NW_013720816.1:0-324 GCF_000517525.1 Limulus polyphemus | reverse complement strand
ATATAACAGTACTAAAGTTATCCTCTTGTAACATAACAATATTGTTACCTCTATATAACAGTCCTAAAGTTATTCTCTTGTAACATAACAATATTGTTACGTCTATATAACAGTCCTAAAGTTATTCTCTTGTAACATAACAATATTGTTACGTCTATATAACAGTCCTAAAGTTATCCTCTTGTAACATAACAATATTGTTACTTCTCTATAATAGTCCTAAAGTTATCCTCTTGTAACATAACAATATTGTTACCTCTATATAACAGTCCTAAAGTTATCCACTAGTAACATAACAATATTGTTACTTCGCTATAATAGTCC
>NW_013720815.1:0-324 GCF_000517525.1 Limulus polyphemus | reverse complement strand
ATGTCTCTATGTTGTTGAATTACACTGGAAACATGTCTCTGTGTTGTTGAATTACACAGGAAACATGTCTCTGTGTTGTTGAATTACACTAGGAAACATGTCTCTGTGTTGTTGAATTACACAGGAAACGTGTCTCTCTGTTGTTGATTTATGCAGAAAACACACTTCTGTATTGTTGAATTACATCAAGAAACATGTCTCTGTGTTGTTGAATTACACTAGGAAACACGTCTGTGTTGTTGAATTACACTAGGAAACATGTCTGTGTTGTTGATTTACACAGGAAACATGTCTGTGTGTTGTTGAATTATACAGGAAACATGC
>NW_013720814.1:0-324 GCF_000517525.1 Limulus polyphemus | reverse complement strand
CAATGTGCTTGTTGCTCCTGGTTAGAGATGACTTGTATCAATCAACAATGTAGTCACTCTGCTTGTTGCTCCTGGTTAGAGATGACTTGTATCATTTAACAATGTAGTCAATGTGCTTGTTGCTCCTGGTTAGAGATGACTTGTATCATTTAACAATGTAGTCAATGTGCTTGTTGCTCCTGGTTAGAGATGACTTGTATCATTTAACAATGTAGTCAATGTGCTTGTTGCTCCTGGTTAGAGATGACTTGTATCATTTAACAATGTAGTCAATGTGCTTGTTGCTCCTGGTTAGAGATGACTTGTATCATTTAACAATGTAGT
>NW_013720813.1:0-324 GCF_000517525.1 Limulus polyphemus | reverse complement strand
ATGCTGCACTCGACCCTGAATATAAGGGATCCATAGTCCGACAAGCCAACCAATGTGCTGCACTCGACCCTGAATATAAGGGATCCATAGTCCGGCAAGCCAACCAATGTGCTGCACTCGACCCTGAATATAAGGAATCCATAATCCGGCAAGCCAACCAATGTGCTGCACTCGACCCTGAATATAAGGGATCCATAGTCCGGCAAGCCAACCAATGGGCTGCACTCGACCCTGAATATAAGGGATCCATAGTCCGACAAGCCAACCAATATGCTGCACTCGACCCTGAATATAAGGGATCCATAGTTCGGCAAGCCAACCAAT
>NW_013720812.1:0-324 GCF_000517525.1 Limulus polyphemus | reverse complement strand
AGAGATGACGCTAGCTGTGTTATGGTGACCCTGTGTGAGAGACGACGCTAGCTGTGTTATGGTGACCGTGTGTGAGAGACGACGCTAGCTGTGTTATGGTGATCCTGTGTGAGAGATGACGCTAGCTGTGTCTTGGTGACCCCTGTGTGAGAGATGACGATATCTGTGTCTTGGTGACCCTGTGTGAGAGATGAATCTAACTGTGTTATGGTGACCCTGTGTGAGAGATGACGCTAGCTGTGTCTTGGTGACCCTGTGTGCGAGATGACGCTAGATGTGTCTTGGTGACCATGTGTGAGAGATGACGCTAGCTGTGTCTTGGTG
>NW_013720811.1:0-324 GCF_000517525.1 Limulus polyphemus | reverse complement strand
GGATAGTAATTGAACATACATAAGTAAATGAAAGATAAAGAAATCTGAAATTTTGAAAGTTGTGTGAAATCATATAATGTTACTAATCTGTAGATTATCTGTCTGATATCCATGAGAAGAGCTAGTGGATCTGATTGAGGTGTTTAAGATTGTTAAAGGAAGTGGCAGTGTCCATAAGAAGAGCTAGTCAATCTAATTGAGGTATTTAAGATTGTTAAAGGAAGTGGCAGTGTCCATAAGAAGAGCTAGTCAATCTAACTGAGGTATTTAAGATTGTTAAAGGAAGTGGTAGTGTCCATAAGAAGAGTTAGTGGATCTGATTGA
>NW_013720810.1:0-324 GCF_000517525.1 Limulus polyphemus | reverse complement strand
AGATTATTAAGGACTTTCAGAACCATCAAATTCCTAGAGACTAACAGAGTTTAGGGACTGTAAGGTTATTGGGGAATGTCAGACTACTAGAGATTTTAAAGTTATTAGA
The DNA here is from genome assembly GCF_000517525.1 of Limulus polyphemus. Taxonomy (NCBI): domain Eukaryota; kingdom Metazoa; phylum Arthropoda; class Merostomata; order Xiphosura; family Limulidae; genus Limulus; species Limulus polyphemus. The sequence continues at coordinate 215 of NW_013720810.1, read as the reverse complement.
AACTACCGGTGTATTAGAAACTGTCAGGTTATTAGACTTTCGGCTTACAAGAGACTGTCAGATTACTATAAACTGTTAATTAGAGACTGCCAAGTTACTGTAAACTTCTACAATAGTACCTGTTCTTACTACCTACTTCTACACTAGTACCTGTTCTTACTACCTACTTCTACACTAGTACCTGTTCTTACTACCTACTTCTACACTAGTACCTG
>NW_013720809.1:0-324 GCF_000517525.1 Limulus polyphemus | reverse complement strand
TGGAACAATATAGAAATATAAAGTATATTATTTAGGTAGTGGAACAATGGAACTATATAGAAGTATAAAGTAAATTATTTAGGTAGTGGAACAATGGAACTATATAGAAGTATAAAGTAAGTTGTTTAGTTAGTGGAAAAATGGAACTATATAGAAGTATAAAGTAAATTGTTTAGGTAGTGGAACAATGGAACTATATAGAAGTATAAAGTAAATTGTTTAGATAGTGGAACAATGGAACTATATAGAAGTATAAAGTAAATTGTTTAGGTAGTGGAACAATTGAACTATACAGAAGTATAAAGTAAATTGTTTAGGTAGTGT
>NW_013720808.1:0-324 GCF_000517525.1 Limulus polyphemus | reverse complement strand
ATATATCTAAGTATTGTTTTTGTACTTACAACGACTCTGTCTATTGACGTGTCTATGTTATATCTACGTATTGTTTTTGTACATACAACTACTGTGTTTCTTGGTGTGTCTATGTTATATCTACGTATTGTTTTTGTACATATAACTGCTATGTTTCTTGGTGTGTCTATGTTATATCTACGTATTGTTTTGGTACTTACAACTACTATGTTTCTTAGTGTGTCTATGATATATCTACGTATTGTTTTTGCACTTACAACGACTACGTTTCTTGGTGTGTCTATGTTATATCTAAGTATTGTTTTTGTACATATAACTGCTATG
>NW_013720807.1:0-324 GCF_000517525.1 Limulus polyphemus | reverse complement strand
CGACATTAATTCTTGACGACCTAAAGCTAATGTAAACATCTGTGGCAAACGGTCTATGTGGAGATGATCCAGTTATTATGTACACATACCTACAATACATAATATACAAATATTTTGATATGAATATACATATAGCTATAATAATTAATAGGTAAATACATACAATATTTGAAATATATATAAATATACTTACCATACTTAATATGCAAATAGTTATTTTAAACTAAAAGAGAAATTGAAATATGTTAAAACAGTTTTTCAATTTTTTTTGTATTACAAACTTTTTTTTTTTAGGCTTAGAACAACGTAATGGAACATCTTTAC
>NW_013720806.1:0-324 GCF_000517525.1 Limulus polyphemus | reverse complement strand
AAAATGTTAACAACGTGTCCACAGCTGAAAGTACGGGTTGAACGTGATCAATGTCATATCGCCATCTCGAACCTTGGCCCTCCCGACCCCACAGTTCGGATCTGTTTTTAAAGCCTTCCAGTGGTTCAGTAGTGAGCCTTAAGGCTTATAACGCTAAAACCCGGATTTCGATTTTCGTGCCTGGTGAGCACAGCACAGATAGTCCATTGTGTAGGTTTGTACTAAACCACAAATGAACTTTTTCTAAAAGCTCACACAGCCGTAGAAAAATATTTCTCCCATTATACACGACTAAAAGTTGGTAATAATAAGATGGAAATATTC
>NW_013720805.1:0-324 GCF_000517525.1 Limulus polyphemus | reverse complement strand
GAGACAGACAGTTTATCATCTTTACTATATAAGAGAGAAACAGTTTATCATCTTTACTATATGAGACAGACAGTTTATCATCTTTACTCTATAAGAGACAAACAGTTTATCATCTTTACTATATGAGACAGTAAACTGTTTGTCTCATAAACTGTTTGTCTCTTATATAGTAAAGATGCATCTTTACTATATGAGACAGACAGTTTATCATCATTTACTATATAAGAGAGAAACAGTTTATCATCTTTACTATATGAGACAGACAGTTTATCATCTTTACTCTATAAGAGACAAACAGTTTATCATCTTTACTATATGAGACAG
>NW_013720804.1:0-324 GCF_000517525.1 Limulus polyphemus | reverse complement strand
CTACTTTTCCGCAAAGAGTGAACTAGTGTTCACTCTACCTCATCTACTCAATGTTCTGAATGTACTAACTTTTTTTCGACTAAGTTGCTTAGCTCTCATTCAATTTGTTTTATAGATACTTTATTGTTTTATTTCGTCTAATTTCTTGAATTTCCCCTTTTCACTAACTTCAGCTGCTGTTGATAGTCTTAGCGCAAAACTAAATTAGAGCTATCTTCATTCTGTCCACCACGGGAAATCAAATCCCGGATTTTAGCAATCTAATTCCAGAAACTTACCGCTGACCCACCGTGGGACCACTAATTTTGATATAGCGTACACAGT
>NW_013720803.1:0-324 GCF_000517525.1 Limulus polyphemus | reverse complement strand
CTAATATGATTATTAAACGTTTCTTCATTTATAAATTCTACAAAACATATAATGAACTTGAAATCCGTAACTAACTGGACTACCCCAACTGTGCTGGAATTTTGTATGTTAGGCCTCTCCCCTATCATTTAAAACTGACGTGTTTCACTATAATCCAATGTGCTATCATTAATATATGTAAGTAAATCCCAGACTTGTCAAGTATCACACAAAATGAAACATTTATTAACAAAATTTGAAGTTAGAAAAAGATGAATTTATTCAAGATTTATCAAAAATATTGTGTATGCATCCAGTCTTTAAGTACAAAACCTCTATTGTATG
>NW_013720802.1:0-324 GCF_000517525.1 Limulus polyphemus | reverse complement strand
CTATAATTTACTTGTACAGTTCCAAGCTAAATTAGTTACTTTTCTTTTCATACGTCTACAGTAACATGGTAGATCCCTGGAATGGGGGGGGGGGGGAGAAACGATTGAGTACAGCACTAGATATATTTATGTGATAATACACGTTTTATACCTGCCACAGTACCACCTGTGTTTCTCACGTACTGCCACAGTACCACCTGTGTTTCTCACGTACTGCCACAGTACCACCTGTGTTTCTCACGTACTTCCACAGTACCACCTGTGTTTCTCAGTACTGCCACAGTACCACCTGTGTTTCTCAGTACTGCCACAGTACCACCTGTG
>NW_013720801.1:0-324 GCF_000517525.1 Limulus polyphemus | reverse complement strand
AAAGTGTATAAGACAAGTGAATCTGTAAATGTTATTTATGTCCTTCTAGTCACATAGTACAGAGTATAATAGTTTCTCTTGACAAAATGTATAAGACAAGTGAATGTGTAAATGTTATCTATGTCCTTCTAGTCACATTGTACAGAGTAGAATAGTTTCACTTGACAAAATGTATAAGACAAGTGAATCTGTAAATGTTATCTATGTCCTTCTAGTCACATAGTACAGAGTAGAATAGTTACTCTTGACAAAATGTATCAGACAAGTGAATCAGTAAATGTTATCTATGTCCTTCTAGTCACATAGTACAGAGTGTAATAGTTA
>NW_013720800.1:0-325 GCF_000517525.1 Limulus polyphemus | reverse complement strand
ATTTTACTCAGATATCCTCTGTTAATTTAATTGAAAAATAACTCAATTTTACTCAGATATCTGTCAATTTAATGGAAAAATAACTCAATTTTACTCAGATATTTCTGTTAATTTAATTGAAAAATAACTCAATTTCACTCAGATATTTCTGTAAATTTAATGGAAAAATAACTCAATTTTACTCAGATATCTCTGTTAATTTAATTGAAAAATAACTCAATTTTACTCAGATATCTGTCAATTTAATGGAAAAATAACTCAATTTTACTCAGATATTTCCTGTTAATTTAATTAGAAAATAACTCAATTTCACTCAGATATTTCT
>NW_013720799.1:0-325 GCF_000517525.1 Limulus polyphemus | reverse complement strand
ATTGGGAAAAGAACTTGGTGATAGGTGAAAATTTGTGCATTCTAGGGATAACTGTATATGCTAATTAGGGAGACAAGTTAATTAAAAATGTAGAGAATCCAACTAATTTTTATTTGCAATTTTCCTGCATTTCTTTTAACATTTTAAACTTCTTTACTTTTAAACATTAAACTTTTACCCGTGACAGAATTCTCAAACTGTTTGAGAATATACTACACTAATTAATGACTGCAAATGAACTCTAATTAAGACTTATAAAAAAAGAGTACATAAAGAATGTTTGGCCACTGTTTCTGGACTTTTACGCTAGTTTCAAATATATGAT
>NW_013720798.1:0-325 GCF_000517525.1 Limulus polyphemus | reverse complement strand
AGTACGGCCTATGTTTGATAAAGAGATAAATTAACACTGTAACTTGTGACAGTTTTTTGCTTTAGTTCGGTTAGAGCTTAACTTTACTGTTCTTAATACTATCAATAAATAAACTTATAAGGTTATTCTACGACCTAACGTTAGACCTATTTAAAAACTTTGATAAGGTTTTAATATGTTGTTATACAAAATGCCTACTAAACTATCTCTACACCCGCCTTTTGTTTACATCCATTGAAATAGTGTGCGCGCATGAGCGCTTAGATATATACACTGTGTGGTCACAAGTAAATAGACGCCTAATTTGTCGTCATTTAACTGATTT
>NW_013720797.1:0-325 GCF_000517525.1 Limulus polyphemus | reverse complement strand
GCTGTCTTGTTTATAAATCACATACACAGACGTACAAAACACCCACATTAATGCTGTCTTGTTTATAAATCACATACACAGACGTACAAAACACCCACATTAATGCTGTCTTGTATATAAATCACATACATAGACGTACAAAACACCCACATTAATGCTGTCTTGTATATAAATCACATACACAGACGTACAAAACACCCACATTAATGCTGTCTTGTTTATAAATCACATACACAGACGTACAAAACACCCACATTAACGCTGTCTTGTTTATAAATCACATACACAGACGTACAAAACACACACATTAACGCTGTCTTGTTTA
>NW_013720796.1:0-325 GCF_000517525.1 Limulus polyphemus | reverse complement strand
TGAAAATGTTCCAAAATGCGACATTAATTTATTGACAACCTAATAGTTAAACTACGTAGGTTTTAAAGTCCAGGTGTAAGCTGTTCAGTCTTTAATACTCAGGTGGAAGGTTTCCAGTCTATAAAATCCAGGAGTAGGTTGTCCAGTCTGTAAAACCCAGAAGTAAGATTTCCAGTGTGTAAAATCCAGGAGTAAGTTTTCCAGTCTTTAGTACCCAGGTGTAAGATTTCCAGTCTGTAAAAGCCAGGAAAGTGTATTGATTATTAACCAATCATATCTCTCTTCTTGAAAGTGTATTGATTATTAACCAATCATATCTCGCTTC
>NW_013720795.1:0-325 GCF_000517525.1 Limulus polyphemus | reverse complement strand
GAACTGTCACCTCTACTTTTCTATATAATCTTAATAGAGACGACTGTCACATCAACTGTTTTATATAATCTTATTAGAGACGACTCTCACATCTACTTTTCTATGTAGTCTTAGTGCAGACGACTATCACATCTCTTTGTTTATATAATATCACTCGAGACGACTGTCACATCTACTTTTCTATATAATTCTAGTACAGACGACTGTCACATCTATTTGTTATATAATATCACTAGAGACGACTGTCACATCTACTTTTCTTTATAGTCTTAGTACAGACGACTATCACATTTAATTGTTTATATAAGATCACTATAGACGACTG
>NW_013720794.1:0-325 GCF_000517525.1 Limulus polyphemus | reverse complement strand
TCTTCTACAAATAATTTTAATCTATCGTCTCTCCAACACAACTAACTTTCTTATACAAATAATTTTAATCTATCGTCTCTGCAACACAACTAACTTTCTTCTACAAATAATTTTAATCTATCGTCTCACTAACATAACGAACTTTCTTTTACAAATAATTTTAATCTATCGTCTCACCAACACAACGAACTTTCTTCTACAAATAATCTTAATCTATCGTCTCTGCAACACAACTAACTTTCTTCTACAAATAATTTTAATCTATCTTCTCACTAACATAACGAACTTTCTTCTACAAATAATTTTAATCTATCGTCTCACTAAC
>NW_013720793.1:0-325 GCF_000517525.1 Limulus polyphemus | reverse complement strand
CCCCTGCCATCACAGTTTTAAGGCTAAATTTCTATGTTTTTCTAGGTAATCGTCAAACGTTTTCATGAATAAAATATATTTAATCTATTATTTTATCAATGCTAACTCTATATGATGTTGGTGGATTTGACTGAACTCGTAACCATCATAAAAAATAATAAATAAATCTAAATTACCTTTTCTGGTTTTGTTTTAGAATAACTGCAGATTGTAACAGGAAACACGAATGTTTATTCCAAATAGCTTAAATCTCGTAACAGTATACATTTATTTGTAGTTATTAATTTTTGATTTATTGACATTTAAACTGCCTCTGACTAAAAAT
>NW_013720792.1:0-325 GCF_000517525.1 Limulus polyphemus | reverse complement strand
ATTTGTGTGTTGTGTCTTTAATGTACGATGTCAAACGTGGGGGGATATATTTGATGTATGTCGTGTTTTTAATGTACGTCAAATGTGGGGGATATCTTTGACGTGTTTCGTTTCTTTAATGTGCGACAAACGTGGGGATATCTGTGATGTTTGTCGTGTCTTTAATGTACGTGAAACGTGGGGATATCTTTGTGTGTTGTGTCTTTAATGTACGATGTCAAACGCGGAGGAATATCTTTGATGTATGTCGTGTCTTTAATGTACGTGAAACGTGGGAGATATCTTTAATGTGTGTCGTGTCTTTAATGCACGTGAAACGTGGGGG
>NW_013720791.1:0-325 GCF_000517525.1 Limulus polyphemus | reverse complement strand
ATGTCACAACACGTGGACCAAGGCAAATATAAGAGATCTAATGTCACAACACGTGGACCAAGGCAAATATAAGAGATCTAATGTCACAACACGTGGACCAAGGTAAATATAACATAACTAATGTCACAACACGTGGACCAAGGCAAGTATAAGAGAACTAATGTCACAACACGTGGACCAAGGTAAATATAACAAAACTAATGTCACAACACGTGGACCAAGGCAAATATAACAGAACTAATGTCACAACACGTGGACCAAGGCAAATATAACAGAACTAATGTCACAACACGTGGACCAAGGCAAATATAACAAAACTAATGTC
>NW_013720790.1:0-325 GCF_000517525.1 Limulus polyphemus | reverse complement strand
TTAACAATATACAACAACAATAAGGTGACATTTAACAATATACAACAAAAATAAGGTGACATTTAACAATATATAACAATAAGCTGATATTTAACAATATACAACAAAAATAAGGTGACATTTAACAATATATAACAATAAGCTGACATTTAACAATATACAACAACAATAAGGTGACATTTAACAATATACAACTACAATAAGTTGACATGTAACAATATATAACAATAAGCTGACATTTAACAATATACAACAACAATAAGGTGACATTTAACAATATACAACAACAATAAGGTGGTATGTAACAACATACAACAACAATAAG
>NW_013720789.1:0-325 GCF_000517525.1 Limulus polyphemus | reverse complement strand
AATACAAAACGAAATGTTTGTTTTTATTAGATCAAACAATACAGAAACGAGATATGTTTGTTTTTATTAGATCAAACAATACAGAAACGAGATATGTTTGTTTTGTTAGATCAAACAATACATAAACGAGATATGTTTGTTTTTATTAGATCAAACAATACACAAACGAATGTTTGTTTTTATTAGATCAAACAATACGTAAACGAGATATGTTTGTTTTGTTAGATCAAACAATACAGAAACGAGATATGTTTGTTTTTATTAGATCAAACAATACATAAACGAGATATGTTTGTTTTTATTAGATCAAACAATACACAAACGA
>NW_013720788.1:0-325 GCF_000517525.1 Limulus polyphemus | reverse complement strand
CAAACGTAAGACATGTTAGTCACAGACCTGATAATGTACATGTCGGTTTATGTCTACTAAGTCTTCATAAACACACTGGCCAGTACTGTATAAGGTTATCTACAAACGTAAGACATGTTAGTAACAGACGTGATAATGTACATGTCGGTTTATGTCTACTAAGTCTTCATAAACACATTGGTCAGTACTGTATAAGGTTATCTACAAACGTAAGACATGTTACTAACAGACGTGGTAATGTACATGTCGGTTTATGTCCACTAAGTCTTCATAAACACACTGGTCAGTACTGTATAAGGTTATCTACAAACGTAAGACATGTTAC
>NW_013720787.1:0-325 GCF_000517525.1 Limulus polyphemus | reverse complement strand
GTGGTATGTAGTATCGACATGTTTCTAACAATGTCCAAATGTGGTATGTAGTATCGACATGTTTCAACAATGTCCAAATGTGGTATGTAGTATCGACATGTTTTAACAATGTCCAAATGTGGTATGTAGTATCGACATGTTTCAACAATGTCCAAATGTGATATGTAGTATCGACATGTTTTAACAATGTCCAAATGTGGTATGTAGTATCGACATGTTTCAACAATGTCCAAATGTGATATGTAGTATTGACATGTTTCAACAATGTCCAAATGTGATATGTAGTATCGACATGTTTCAACAATGTCCAAATGTGGTATGTAGT
>NW_013720786.1:0-325 GCF_000517525.1 Limulus polyphemus | reverse complement strand
AAATTCGAAACAAACAAACAAAAATCCTTTATTGGGAGGGGGGGTTAAGTCACACTCTGCATAATAAAAGTGCAGTTTTGCATTTTAAAAACACCGAATTTTGTTTCGTCATGTTTGACATTATTAAAGCTTTATAATATTAAGTAAAAGAACAAATATATCGGAAAAGTTAATCCACTTAAGCATAGGAATTGTCGGTTTATGAATTGTTTTATACTAATTTTTTCAGTAATATAGGAAAGACCATTGTTGCGATCGGTTTTTATAACTTTATGTAGCGTTCGTCTGATCTCTATAGTGTTAACAAATATTCATTCCACCAGGG
>NW_013720785.1:0-325 GCF_000517525.1 Limulus polyphemus | reverse complement strand
TATATAATAACATATAATACACTACATAAAGCAGCAGCCTATACAATAACATATAGTAAGCTACATAAAGCAGCAGCCTATACAATAACATATAGTAAACTACATAAAGCAGTAGTCTATACAATAACATATAGTAAACTACATAAAGCAGCAGCCTATACAATAACATGTAGTAAACTACATAAAGCAGCAGCCTATACAATAACATGTAGTAAACTACATAAAGCAGTAGCCTATATAATAACATATAATACACTACATAAAGCAGCAGCCTATACAATAACATACAGTAAACTACATAAAGCAACAACCTATACAATAACAT
>NW_013720784.1:0-325 GCF_000517525.1 Limulus polyphemus | reverse complement strand
TACACTATAGGTTTAGTCTCATTCGTTTACCATACACCCTATACAGAATTCAGCAGTAACTGAAATCAACCAATACTTTCACACAATACTTTTCGGAGCTTTTATACATCCTGTTGGTTTTGGGCAGTTCCAATAACATACTGTTTCTAATGACTTTGACTTGAACCTAAAATCCGGACCATTTGAAAACTGAGGACCGTTGTCACAAAACTTAGCCCTTGGTCCTTATAAAGACAAAGACAAATACGGGTTTTCGTGAAAAGAAACCCTGTGAGTGGTAAACCTTTTTCATACAGATGAAGAACACTGAAGACTTTGATGTATA
>NW_013720783.1:0-325 GCF_000517525.1 Limulus polyphemus | reverse complement strand
AACATCTACTGAGCCGCGGTGGACATAGCAGATAGCTCGAGAAACAAACTTAACATCTACCGAACCGCGGTGGACATAGCAGACAGCTCAAGAAACAAACTTAACATCTACTGAGCCGCGGTGGACATAGTAGACAGCTCAGAAACAAACTTAACATCTACCGAACCGCAGTGGACATAGCAGACAGCTCAAGAAACAAACTTAACATCTACTGAGCCGCGGTGGACATAGTAGACAGCTCTAGAAACAAACTTAACATCTACCTAACCGCGGTAGACATAGCAGACAGCTCTATAAACAAACTTAACATCTACCGAGCCGCGGT
>NW_013720782.1:0-325 GCF_000517525.1 Limulus polyphemus | reverse complement strand
GGAAAGCTTCTAAACCAAATAACAAGGATTAAGCTTTCAATACATTAATAACAGTAAATACCAAAGGAAAACATCCTATATCATACTTACAGAAAATACATGAAAAGAAGGAGTATTATGACAAAAACAATAAATATGAATAGAAACATGTTAAAAACGGAAATTAACGTGAACAAACTGGAAACGATATAAACACTTGAAAAATTAGCAATATATATATTTCTGAAAACGACATTCCAAATGTTCCAAGAAAGATTCAGATGCTGGAAACATTCTTAAACGACAATTACCTAAAGTGAACACATCATGTGTGAGTGGAAATTTG
>NW_013720781.1:0-325 GCF_000517525.1 Limulus polyphemus | reverse complement strand
TATTTTTGTTTTAAACACGTACTCTTAATTAGTTTTATTGGTTATTGTGAAACAGGCGAGATATGACATAAGCCAGAATAGAATTCATTTAGGCCTAACTAAACAATATGGCGTGAGACGTCTAAACTCACACTGTTAACACTAACCCGAATTATCCAATCATTATTTTTGTTTTGAACACGTACTCTTAATTAGTTTTATTGGTTATTGTGAAACAGGCGAGATATGACATAAGCCAGAATAGAATTAATTTAGGCCTAACTAAACAATATGGCGTGAGACGTCTAAACTCACACCGTTAACACTAACCCGAATTATCCAATCA
>NW_013720780.1:0-325 GCF_000517525.1 Limulus polyphemus | reverse complement strand
AGTCATCCATCAACCTGTCACGAGTGCACGTGTACTCATTTCGTTTCTAGGCAACAGTTTTTACGTAACTAGGCTCCTGACCTTAGTTCCTAGTCTTATTTCACAACACAGGCGTTTCCTTGTCGCATATTTTTTATATATCCATTGGTACTTATCTACCTAAACATAGTGAACTGTTTAAATTTATTCTTAACTTCTTTCTAACTTAATAAAATCCTGAAGCAATTGCAAAATTTCTTCAAAATTATCTAATTGCTTCACAATATTGTACCGAATTTTTTGTACATACATTTGACTTAGTTTGAATTTATCATTTTATAATATT
>NW_013720779.1:0-325 GCF_000517525.1 Limulus polyphemus | reverse complement strand
AGCAGCTCATGATCTAGAGCTGTAATGGTCTATTGTTTCCAGTGTTTGGTGATCTAAGGTTGTAATGTTATGTATTCTGTAGTAGTTCATGATCTAGATCTGTTATGGTCTATTGTTTTCAGTGTTTGGTGATCTAAGGTTGTAATGTTATGTATTCTGTAGTAGCTCATGATCTGGGATTGTAATGGTCTATAATCTCCAGTGTTTGGTGATCTAAGGTTGTAATGTTATGTATTCTGTAGTAACTCATGATCTAGGATTGTAATGGTCTATTGTCTTCAGTGTTTGGTGATCTAAGGTTGTAATGTTATGTATTCTGTAGTAA
>NW_013720778.1:0-325 GCF_000517525.1 Limulus polyphemus | reverse complement strand
GGCTAGCACCTCCAGTGTATCAATACCAAATTATGGACGGCTGGTACAGATACTCTTTGTGTAGATTTGTGCGAAAGTCCTAAAACAAAAGGAAACAAACTTTTATATTTTCTAATAGATTACACTAACATTGAAAGGTAACATTTTCCTGAATCTTGTAAAAAAAAAGACCTTCTCAGTGGCTCAGCTGAAAAGCTGTGAGCTTATAAAGCTAAAATTCGGGGCTCGATCCTCGTAGTGGACTTAGCGTGGATGGTCCATTTTACTGCTTTGTGCTGCCCCCCCTCCGTGGCACAGCGGCATGTCTGCGGACTTACAACGCTAG
>NW_013720777.1:0-325 GCF_000517525.1 Limulus polyphemus | reverse complement strand
TAAGTTATATACCTTTCAACTCTTATCATGTGGAATGTACTTCACCATAAAGCTAACTAAAATAAAGGAACTTTCTAAATGTTAGTTTGAAACATTGACAGATGTTTATACTATAAAGGTTAACTTTGTGTCTGCTTCTGAGGTTATAAGTTATATATAAGTTATAGTTAGTTAGTTATAAGTTATATACCCTTCAAATCTTATCATGTGGAATGTACTTCACCATAAAGCTAACTAAAATAAAGGAACTTTCTAAATGTTAGTTTGAAACATTGACAGATTTTTATACTATAAAGGTTAACTTTGTGTCTGCTTCTGAGGTTAT
>NW_013720776.1:0-325 GCF_000517525.1 Limulus polyphemus | reverse complement strand
CCCCAGAGGGAATTTATACCGGAAATTAACAAAGGAGTAGATACGTAACAATGTCATTAGCAGCGTTCTGGTCAATACTTTTGTTAGATATACATGACTGTTTAAGTTTAATGCGAGTGTTATGATTTAGATGGTTTACATACAGCACGAGTGTTTTATTTATTTATTTTTACGAGCAATAATTTATCGCAGGTTTATTTACGTAACTGAGCGAATCGTATGTTGTGTAGTTCAATAGTTGTGAATTAATATTTTTTGTATTGTTTGTTTGTTTTTTTTCATTTTCGCGCAAAGCTACACGAGGGCTATCTGCGCTAGCCGTTCC
>NW_013720775.1:0-325 GCF_000517525.1 Limulus polyphemus | reverse complement strand
TTTTTTACCAAATTTTGAAAAAAATTTTTTTCGTCATATTTCAATAGAAAGATGCCCTTGAAGTAAGACTTGGAAAATGGATATCCCTTCATCAAAATTCCCAATAGTTATTTCACAATCTGTTATCAAAATTTCGGCTATATTCGAATTTACTGTTTTTTTTGTTTTAAGTTCTATAGTTAACAAAAAATAGTTTTAAAATAAGTTTATTCAAACAAAATCCCAACATCTAAAAGTCCATGACGTCTTCTTAGAAAATAAATTCCACCTTTTGTATTTATTTAGGTTGGGTTAGCGAAAGTTCAATTTTTTTTAACTTTTAACG
>NW_013720774.1:0-325 GCF_000517525.1 Limulus polyphemus | reverse complement strand
TACAACTTTCTTCATGTCTAGAGGAAACTTCGCACCTTTCATTACCAAATCGTGTCGAACAGTTGTAGGTGTAGAACCAGTGTTAATCACCATACTGCAAGGTTTACTATCAATAAACCTATAACAGCGTTTAGTCAAATAACAAATTCTTGTCTCATTTTCGGCAGGTATAGTATAGTTTGGTATTGGATTGTATGGTATGGTATAGTATTGTATGGTATGATAAAGTATTGCATTGCATAGTATTGTATAGTATGGTATAGTATAGCATTGTATGATATAGTATTGTATTGTATAGTATAGTATTGTATTGTTTAGTATTGTA
>NW_013720773.1:0-325 GCF_000517525.1 Limulus polyphemus | reverse complement strand
TTCATAACGATATATATATATATATAGATGGTAAATAAAACTTCTTATTACAAATTCACAACGATATATATATATGTGGTAAATAGAAATTTCTGATTAAAATATGGTAAATAAAAACTTGTGATTAAACATTTAGATCGATATATATATATATAGTTTTTATTTATCATATATATATCGTTGTGAATTTTTAACCAGAAGTTTCTATTTACCATATATATATATATATCGTTATGAATTTTTAATAAGAAGTTTTTATTTACCATCTATATATAAATAGAATCTTCTTATTAAAAATTTACAACGATATATATATATATATATA
>NW_013720772.1:0-325 GCF_000517525.1 Limulus polyphemus | reverse complement strand
AGTACCTCAGGGCTTAGTCTTAAAACCTTTTCTCTTTTTGATTTACATCAATGACATAGATGAAGGAACAGTCAATGAATTACTTAAATTTGCTGATGATATCAGGGTCTAGGGTGTTGCTGGCTGTGAGGAGGATTTTGCGGCTTTACAAAAGTATATAGATCATTTAGACTTTTTGTCGTCGAGTGAATAATGTGCATGCGTGGTTTTTCTTGGGGAATCATTTTAAGTATGCATGCTTATGCAGCAGGTTCTCAGTCAGAAAGTGTAATGGTCGTACATACAAACAAGCAGAATAAGAGTATAGATAATTTTGTTTGTTTGT
>NW_013720771.1:0-325 GCF_000517525.1 Limulus polyphemus | reverse complement strand
AACTCAAGTGACGTGGTCATAATTGTGGGAACAGCTACTAGTTCCTTAAACTCTAGGATATGGCCACCAGCAGTGTAAGATGGAGTCTATATCAGGAGGTTCCACCAACAGAATATTCTCTTTTAAATGTCTTTAAAGTAAAATAAAAGGTTTGGATTTGATTTTGATATTGACAGAATTTAAGGAAATAAAATAGTATGATTGTTACTCAGTTGAAATCGTTGGCAAATTATGTTTATTTTCATTGATTCAATATTTGTAACTATTTGACTAAGTTTTAGGGAATTATGAAACTAATAATCAGACTGCAAAATAATGTAAATCT
>NW_013720770.1:0-325 GCF_000517525.1 Limulus polyphemus | reverse complement strand
CGGTATACAAAAGTTACTGTGTTGTTAACAGATACAGCGGTATACAGTAACTTTTGTATACCGCTGTATCTGTTAACAATACAGTAACTTTTGTGTTGTTAACAGATACAGCGGTATACAAAAGTTACTGTGTTGTTAACAGATACAGCGGTATACAAAAGTTACTGTATTGTTAACAGATACAGTGGTTTACAAAAGTTACTGTATTGTTAACAGATACAGCGGTATACAAAAGTTACTGTGTTGTTAACAGATACAGCGGTATACAAAAGTTACTGTATTGTTAACAGATACAGCGGTATACAAAAGTTACTGTATTGTTAAC
>NW_013720769.1:0-325 GCF_000517525.1 Limulus polyphemus | reverse complement strand
CTCCTGTTTTATAGGATTGTGATTGTTTGTGTTACTGGTACTTAATTACCCTTGTTTTGTAGAGTTGTGATTGTTTGTGTTATCGGTATTTAATTACCCTTGTTTTATAGAGTTGTGATTGTTTGTTTGTGCTACCGGTACTTAAATTCCCTTGTTTTGTATAGTTGTGATTATTTGTGCTACCGGTACTTAATTACCCTTGTTTTATAGAGTTGTGATTGTTTGTGCTACCGGTACTTAATTACCCTTGTTTTATAGAGTTGTGATTGTTTGTGCTACCGGTACTTAATTACCCTTGTTTTATAGAGTTGTGATTGTTTGTGTT
>NW_013720768.1:0-325 GCF_000517525.1 Limulus polyphemus | reverse complement strand
TAACTCAAGCCTATGTGTTCTATATCTCAGTTATGACAACGTTTAAGCTTTCCATGAAGTTCGTGTTTTTGACCTTAACGTTTAGGACTAATATGGGTTTATCGGGATATACTTCTTCACCCGGTATGGTACAAATCTTCTAATTAAAAAAATAAACTTATTATGATATACTTGCAGTTACCGTACATGAACTGTAGATCTGAGGTTTTATGTTTCGTGTCCCGTTGCCGCAGAACCAAGCTCTGCTCTTTTGAGCACCATATGTGCCCTGTGAGAGTAAAGGTCAAACCTCACTTTTCTGTTAGACAAACGTTGATGATTGGTG
>NW_013720767.1:0-325 GCF_000517525.1 Limulus polyphemus | reverse complement strand
AAACTGTACTAAAACAGTTTCAAATGGTAGATTTATCATAATATTACTTGCTTACAAACTCTACTGAAACAGCTTCAAGTGGTAGATTTGTGATAATTTTATTTGCTTATAAACTGTACTAAAACAGTTTAGAGTAGTTGATTTATCGTAATTTTACTTGCTTAAAAACTCTACTAAAACAGTTTCAAGTGGTAGATTTATGATGATTTTATTTGCTTACAAACTCTACTGAAACAGCTTCAAGTTGTTGATTTATGATAATTTTATTTGCTTACAAACTGTACTAAAACACTTTCAAGTTGCAGATTTGTGATTTTTTACTTGC
>NW_013720766.1:0-325 GCF_000517525.1 Limulus polyphemus | reverse complement strand
AATGTAGATAATTAGTTACTGCAGTAAATATAACAATGTAGATAATTAGTTACTACAGTAAATATAACAATGTAGATAAATAGTTACTGCAGTAAATATAACAATGTATATAATTAGTTACTGCAGTAAATATAACAATGTATATAATTAGTTAGTACAGTAAATATAACAATGTAGATAATTAGTTACTACAGTAAATATAACAATGTAGATAATTAGTTACTACAGTAAATATAACAATGTAGATAATTAGTTACTGCAGTAAATATAACAATGTAGATAATAATTTACTGCAGTAAATATAACAATGTAGATAATTAGTTAG
>NW_013720765.1:0-325 GCF_000517525.1 Limulus polyphemus | reverse complement strand
AGAGTATTAAAAAAACAAAAGTAATGGAACCCTTACCTTGATGATAGAGTATTAACAAACACAAGTAATGGAACCCTTACCTTGATGATAGAGTATTAAAAAACAAATCAAGGTAAGGGTTCCATTACTTTTACTTGTGTTTGTTAATACTCTATCTGGAACCCTTACCTTGATAATAGAGTATTAAAAAACACAAGTAATGGAACTCTTACCTTGATGATAGAGTATTAAAAAACACAAGTAATGGAACTCTTACCTTGACGATATAGTATTAACAAACAAACATAATGGAACCCTTACCTTGACGATATAGTATTAACAAACA
>NW_013720764.1:0-325 GCF_000517525.1 Limulus polyphemus | reverse complement strand
TTTCTGTAAATGTGAGCAGACACTTAAGGAAGGAGCATTGTTGGATGTGTGCCAGGAGGAAGTACTAGTCAATGTTAAGGCAAGAAATACAACCATAAAGAAAAGGCATACTCTCCCAGAACACTTAACTGACCTCTTTATGAAGAGCATAGACCATTTGTTATCATGAAAAGGCTCTTCAGGTTGGGGAACTTTTGGCAAATTAGGCAGGTGTAAGGAGATCATGACTTTGGCTGCACAAAACTTGTGGAGCACAGAATAAACACAGGCAATCACCATCCAATAAAGAACAAGAGATGGAGAAAGTCATGGATGGCTTAATCAA
>NW_013720763.1:0-325 GCF_000517525.1 Limulus polyphemus | reverse complement strand
AGAAGTTAGAGTAAACACTAGTGTTTGTGTTGGGGCAACCTTCAGGGAAAGAACTTTTGAGCTAGGCCTTAAAAGAGCAATGTGAAATTTTATTTACGGACGTTAAGAAAATACATCTAGCATTGTGTAAATGTGAGAAGTATCATCGAAAAAATTCTACGTTAACTAAATTAAATCTCAGCAACCAGGACATAACATCATTAGCGCGGAATCCGTGGAGACATCTTTCAGTGTAAACGAGACCAAACTACGTCATCATCATCTTCTTCATTGAGATTCGATCCATGTTTTGGACCAGGGAGGATCAGGTTCAGCGTAGACCTCT
>NW_013720762.1:0-325 GCF_000517525.1 Limulus polyphemus | reverse complement strand
TAACCTAAACCAAACCTAACCTAATTATAACCTCGCTATCTCTTAAACGGATATTATGACATTGTTTTGGTTCATTTTAAAATAGAAAATACATTTTTGTATGTACTCTCGCTGTGGAATTCCTTTGTTTGGTGAGAGTTCCACCAGCCAAATAAAGCAAGAAATGGATGCGAAATATTAATCAAAACAGATTTCATCAATAAAAGCCTAATATTTCTATCAACTCGTTTCTTTTTATACTGCACGATAAATTATCAGGCAATTTGATTTTATAATATTTATGTAAGAAAAATCTAAAACTAGCATTATAAAGTGATATCACAGA
>NW_013720761.1:0-325 GCF_000517525.1 Limulus polyphemus | reverse complement strand
ACAAACATCAAATGAGGTATTTAAAGTACGACACTAACATCAAGTGAGGTATTTAAAGTATGACACGAACACCAAGTGAAGTATTTAAAGTACGACACTAACATCATGTGAGGTATTTAAAGTATGACACTAACATCAAGTGAGGTATATAAAGTACGACACAAACATCAAGTGAAGTATTTAAAGTACGACACTAACACCAAGTGAGGTATTTAAAGTATGACACAAACATCAAGTGAGGTATTTAAAGTACGACACTAACATCAAGTGAGGTATTTAAAGTACGACACTAACATCAAGTGAGGTATTTAAAGTACGACACTAA
>NW_013720760.1:0-325 GCF_000517525.1 Limulus polyphemus | reverse complement strand
CATCTTATATTCCGAAAAATACGGTAATGTGATTAAAATAAGTGCACACCTTTGTAAAATAAACTTAGATTGTAGATATGGTACTTGATGTGCTCATTTAAATAGCTGCATTTGAAAATATAAAAATCATGGTATGTTTGAAATGATAACTTAAAAAATAGAAAATGTACACACACATATATATTTTTTTACGATTTGAAAATGCTACGTTTATTACAAATATTATACTTTTATATTTCTATGATTTTTTTTTGCTTGATGGTTATATAAAGTTATCTGACATATGGCTTGCAATTTAAAAAATTTAATGTCTGAACTGCTGCTT
>NW_013720759.1:0-325 GCF_000517525.1 Limulus polyphemus | reverse complement strand
GTATACTGTGGTATTGTTAGTTTATATTATCAGGTAAGTCAGTTTACAGTTCTATACTGTGGTATTGTTAGTTTATATTATCAGGTAAGTCAGTTTACAGTTCTATACTATGGTATTGTTAGTTTATATTATCAGGTAAGTCAGTTTACAGTTCTATACTATGATATTGGTAGTTTATATTATCAGGTAAGTCAGTTTACAGTTCTATACTATGGTATTGTTAGTTTATATTATCAGGTAAGTCAGTTTACAGTTCTATACAATGGTATTGTTAGTTTATATTATCAGGTAAGTCAGTTTAAAGCTCTATACTATGGTACTGTTA
>NW_013720758.1:0-325 GCF_000517525.1 Limulus polyphemus | reverse complement strand
ATGGATAGTGACTGGTAGGTGTTTTATTATAGATGGATAGTGGGTGATAGGCCTTTTACTATAGATAGAGAGTGGCTGTTAGGTATTTTATTACAGATGGATTGTGGCTGGTAGGTCTTTATTACGGATGTATTGCGACTGGTAGGTCTTTCATTATAGGTGAATAGTGGCTAGTAGAACTTTTATTATAGATGGATAGTGACTGGTAGGTGTTTTATTATTAATGGGTAGTGGCTGATAGGTCTTTTACTATATATAGAGAGTGTCTGGTAGGTCTTTTATTACAGATGGATTGTGGCTGGTTGGTCTTTTATTATAGATGGAT
>NW_013720757.1:0-325 GCF_000517525.1 Limulus polyphemus | reverse complement strand
AACGGTAAGTAGCCACAAACAGTGGAAAACATCTTGAAACAGTAAGTAGCCACAAACAGCAGAAAACATTTTTTTTTTCATTATGACCCCAATTCCAACTAGTTGGGAGTGAGGTGGTATTTTTGTAAGCTAAGAATTTTTACACCTGGGTGGCTGGCCCATTTGACAACCATACAGAATGAGTACATTCAGTAACAGGGATTTAAACTTGCAATCCTCAGATTGTGACTCGAGCACCCTGGCCACCAGGCCATGACAGGCCCTTGGAAACTTTATATTGTCAATAAAGTTTTGGTATTTAAAGCTATTTTTAATACATAACTTT
>NW_013720756.1:0-325 GCF_000517525.1 Limulus polyphemus | reverse complement strand
GTGTTCTAGGATATAGTAATGTACATAACTTTTGTGTTCTAGGGTATAGTACTGTACATAACCTTTTGTGTTCTAGGATATAGTAATGTATATAACTTTTTGTGTTCTAGGATATAGTAATGTACATAACTTTTTGTGTTCTAGGATATAGTAATGTACATAACATTTTTTGTGTTCTAGGATATAGTAATGTATATAACTTTTGTGTTATAGGATAAAGTAATGTATATAACTTTTTGTGTTATAGGATATAGTAATGTACATAACTTTTTGTGTTCTAGGATATAGTAATGTATATAACTTTTTGTGTTCTAGGATATAGTAA
>NW_013720755.1:0-325 GCF_000517525.1 Limulus polyphemus | reverse complement strand
AAAATTAAATTGTATAAACTTGTCTATCTATAATCTCATCAACCCAGGGTAACCTACTTTATTGACATAACAAAATAATTAAATTGTATAAACTTGTCTATCTATAATCTCATCAACCCAGGGTAACCTACTTTATTGACTTATGTAGGAAATTACTGGTTGTTGAAAAACATAAAAGAAGTATGTTATAGTTCAAACCACTATGTAATTAATATATATATATATATATTAATATATTTAATTGTGGATACAATGTTTCGGCAATGCCCTTCTTCAGGTATCACTAACTGAACAGTAAATCCGGATATATCTTCTGAGTGACTAG
>NW_013720754.1:0-325 GCF_000517525.1 Limulus polyphemus | reverse complement strand
TATGTAGATGAGGGTAAGGGTGTATCTGGATTTTCAGAAAACATTTGACAAGACTTGTCAAAAAATTATCTCTATAGTTGTGGGGGATAAGTTAGCAAATTGGGTAGAAGAAAGCAGAGGGTTGTTACAAATAGAGTTCATTAATATCACACATGGAATACCTCAGGGCTCAGTCTTAAGACATGTGCTCTTTTTGATTTACATTAACAACATAGATGAAAGGATTAAAGGTCTTGGGTGTTGCTAGCTGTGAAGAGGAAGCTACCAAATTACAAAAGGATATAGATCATTTAGTGAGCTGGGCAAATAAATGGTAGATGGGTTT
>NW_013720753.1:0-325 GCF_000517525.1 Limulus polyphemus | reverse complement strand
ATTTTCTTTCTATCCAACTCTTACCAGAAAGTTCGACACATCACTTAAATATTTTAACGTTTGTTACCCAAACTTTACTATTTTCGAGTTGGATAGAAAGTTGAACTTTGTGGTAAAATATTTAAGTGATTTAAACGTACCTTATCCAAACTTTATTATTTTCTTTCTATCGATCTCTTACCAGAAAATTCAACACATCACTTAAATATTTTAACGTTCGATATCCAAACTTTATTATTTTCTTTCTATCGATCTCATACCACAAAGTTCAACAAATCACTTAAATATTATAACGTACGTTATCCAAACTTTTTTATTTTCTTTG
>NW_013720752.1:0-325 GCF_000517525.1 Limulus polyphemus | reverse complement strand
ACTAGAACGAAGAACTACAGGCGTGTATGTTATCTCTGTAACAATAAGATACACACTAGTACGAGGAAATACGGGCGTGTATGTTTCTTCTAGAACAATAAGATACACACTAGTACGAAGAAATACAGGCTTGTATGTTACATTGAGAACAATAAGATACACACTAGTACGAAGAAATACAGGCTTGTATGTTACATTGAGAACAATAAGATAGACACTAGTACGAAAAAATACAGGCGTGTATGTTACCTGGAGAACAATAAGATACACACTAGTACGAAGAAATACAGGCGTGTATGTTACCTGGAGAACAATAAGATACACC
>NW_013720751.1:0-325 GCF_000517525.1 Limulus polyphemus | reverse complement strand
CGACCTTGTGGTATTTTAGTCCCGTTGTTACCTTGTCCTTGTGGTATTTTAGTCCCGTTGTTACCTTGACCTTGTGGTATTTTAGTCCCGTTGTTACCTCGACCTTGTGGTATTTTAGTCCCTTGGTAACCTCGACCTTGTGGTGTTTTAGTCCCGTTGTTACCTCGACCTTGTGGTATTTTAGTCCCGTTGTTACCTCGACCTTGTGGTATTTTTAGTTCCGTTGTTACCTTGACCTTGTGGTATTTTAGTCCCGTTGTTACCTTGACCTTGTGGTATTTTAGTTCCGTTGTTACCTCGACCTTGTGGTGTTTTAGTCTCGTTG